>NC_079407.1:1971301-2000528 GCF_029220125.1 Pseudoliparis swirei
GAGGATCAGGAGAACCCAGACCCCACACACACACACACACTAAAGAGAACCCAAGGCCCTCACACATTAAGGAGGACCAGGAGACCCCCACACACACACATTAAGGAGGACCAGGAGACCCCCCCCCCCCCCACACACACACACATTAAGGAGGACCAGGAGCTCCAGTCTGGACCAGCAGGACCCAGACTCCTCCTCTCCTCGTGACCTCGTCCTCTGTGGTACTTTGGAGCAGACCATGCACAGACATGTGGGGGGGGGGGCTCAAACCAGAAACCTGACGTCCTTTTTAAAACGAGGGAGACTGAGAGGCATCAACAGCCAAGAGGAAATTCAGGAGCAGCCAACGTGATATTAATAGTGATGAAGACGAGAAACTACAGTTTGAACCTCTTGTGTTGTTACTTCACTGTCAATGAAAAGGGGAGGAGCTTATCTGCTCTGGAGTCCTGCAGGGTCTGAGTTATTTTTTTGAATCAGTAATTCATATTTGTCTCTATTAATAAACCTCGTTATGTTCAATCGTTCTCTTTTCAATGAGCTCCTGACACGAGAGGCGGAGAGCTGGACCCCGAGAGCCGAGGCCCGAACGAGACGTTCAGGGACAAAACGACATCCGAGAACCCAACAAATGATCCAGAACAACAACAACATTTGTGTTGGGTCCTTATCGAGTTGCCTGTCTTCATAGAGACTTGAGCAGTGATTAAAGGATGGAGCTGCAGACACGAGGTCGTCAACAACAACAACGTGGCTCCGCCCCCTGTGAGTCCTCCGTGTCCGGAAGACGTTTCTGATTGTTTGTTTCTCTTTGAAATACAAATGATTCCTGTTTGTTACCTGAGTGAACTCCTCCAGCTCGTGTTGACTTGTGTCTGTTGTTCTTCGCTGCTGTGATGCGGACACGTCGCATAAAGAGCTACTTCACGACTAATTGTCCAGTTTGATGTTTATTGAGAGCTGTTGGGTCATCAGCATCACTTCCTGTTATTAAACCAACAGCTTGTCCCTAATGACTTCTGTATCAATACTAATACGCACGACTTTGTTCTCCTACCTTGAATGTCTCTTGAGCGTCGTCCGTGAGTCCAGCTGAGTGACGAAGACGAGTTACAGAGCTTCACTTTCATAACGAGTGGAAACATCCGGACTGAGCTCCTGAGACAAGATGACCTCCTTCAACTCATTCTGAAGAGGACCCGCCCTCTTTTTATGACTGGGGGGCTATTAATGCCCCACGGTGTAAGTATGGGTGTGGCCCTTTAACCCCCCTCCCCCCTTGGGAGCCACTCAGCTGTGGGATCTGATCCTGAACCACTGAGCTTTTTACTGGAGGCAAATGATTTTCTGTGGATGTAACGATGCGTCACTGAAGAAATGAGAGCAGGAAAGTCTTTGACCTTTGACCCCAAACACCTACAGAAGCTCTGGTCACCTGTCAGTGGAGCTTCAGCTCACCACTCAGAGAAAACACTTCCCTGAATCCTGAGGAATGCTTCAGTTTGCACACGGCACTACGAGCAGCCCGTTGGCTCCCCCTGGTGGAGGAACCGGTCACTACACCGAACCTGCAGGCACGAGACGGAACGAAGTAACTTCATTTTCTGGTTGACCTCATGGTTGTCATAAAACATTAATGTTTGGCTTAATTTCATACGTGAGAAGGAACTAAATATATTTGATTTTACATTAAATTAAGTATAAAATCTATTTTATATAATGTATATATTTAATTTAAAAATATTTGTTATATATTTTTAATTTTGTATTACATTTTTGTGCTTGTATAGTGTCGAGAGCACTACTACCTCTGTCCACAGGGGGGCGTCAAGAGTCAAAAACCAAAGTCAGACTTTTCAATAATACATTTTATTCCATTAAAGATTCATTTTTTCTAATTGTACACTTGGAATGTTAAGATTCCCCTTCAGTAATTTAGTTAAAAATGCTCAATTGTCATTTTCAACCCCACAGCCACACAAACATTTGAGGAAAAAGAACAAAACAAAAAAAACATGAAAAACCAAACTTGATATCTCGAGTGACGTCGATGAGAATGTAAGTGGAGGATGACGAGGACGAAGAGCCTCTGCTTCACTTGGGCCGGAGGCGGTTTATCCTGAATCTGGACTGAACGCCGTGAGAGGCGGAGCCTGCTGCGTGGAGGACTTCTTCCCTCCACCAATCAGAAGGAAACGAGAAAACGGACAAAATAAGAACAAAAAGATTCTACAGCCAAATGTTTTTCCTGCAGCTGAGAATTCCTCAGTCAAATCTCTTTAAAAAAAAAAAAAAAAAATCCAGATTGGCAAATTAAACGATGGAAATAAAATATTAAATAAAATAAAGAGTCACGACAATTTTGCAGAAAAAACACAAAACATAACCGAGCGCCGAGGAATATATCGGCGTGCGTTACGTCTACAAAAAAGAAGAGAAAGATTAATAGATCAAAGAGTGACTCGTCATTATGGAAAAGAAAGCACAGAACCCGTAACGGAGGAGGAAGAACCCCCAGTCTTCCTCCTCCGTACAGCTCTGCTCCTGTGTGTGTGTGTGTGCTATATATAGACGCTCCTCTCATACAAACATATAAATACACCAGCGCCGCTGTGCTCCACCACAGGAGGAGGCGTGTCCCGTCCGCCGTCTCGGAGGCCGATCTTCAACCTTTCTGACGCGTACATTTTGGACTTTTTTATTTTTGTTGTCGGTGATTTTTTAAAAACATTTTTGCTGTTGTTGTTTTCTTTGATTTATTCGTAATTTTAATTTTCTACAGGATTTCGTATTTTTCGACAACAAAGGAGGTTTCTGAAGAGAATCTAATGGGCACGTCGCCGTCTACGTGAGTCGCCTTGGTGACCTGAGAGGAGGAAGAAGAAGAGGAAGAAGAATGAGAGCACGTTTATATTTACATGACAATTACGTGATTTAAAACCCCTCGCGGCGTTTGTTTGTCCACGAGAAGCGACAGGCTCCGCCCACCTGGATGTCGCAGTAGTTGCGCTTGGACACGAAGGACACGTTGATGGGGAAGAAGTCGTTGGGTTGCCCGGCGACGCTGAACTCCAGGCTGCCCGTCTTGTTGTTGATGTCGATGACGGGGAGGCTCCACTCCAGCAGGTTTCGCCGGCTGTCGTGTTTGTACTCGCCGTCCAGGTCGCCGATCACCGGAGCGCCCACACCGGAGCTGCAGCGAGGAGGAAACACGTGAAAACAGAGAAAACGGAGAAAACGAAAATACGGAGAAAACACATGAAAATGGAGACAACACGAGAAAATACGGAGAATTTTATCAGCAAAAAGTTGTAAAAAAATTAATAAAGATAATGTCGTAGTAAAACTATTTTTTATCTTTCCCACGGTCCTTGAACACATCATGACGTGTCACTTTAACCAGATTGTGTATAAACATAAAATGTTGATCTCAGTGAAACTCAGACATGATGGATTCACCGAGACCAACAGTCATGTGATGAGGAGAGGAGGGGGGAGGAGGAGAGGGGGGAGAGGGAGAGGAGACGATGAGGAGGAGAGAAAGGAGATGATGAGGAGGAGGAGGAGATGAGGAGGAGGTACTCACGGGACGGGGATGCTGATGACCACGTCGTTGAGCTCCAGGCTCTCCTCCTGCAGCTCGTACTCGATGTTCACGTCACAGCCGCTGACGCTCTCTGAAGGCCAGCAGTTTACTGAGAGCACACAACAACACGTCAACAAACAACAACATGTCAACACACAACACGTCAAGATGTCAACACACACCACCACGTCAACTGCTGCTGGAAACAGGGTCCCTTCAGTTGCAACACGGTGCGTTCAAGCTCCATGAGGGTCTTACTGGTTAGAGCTATGAGGGTCTTACTGGTTAGAGGTATGAGGGCCTCGTCGGTGGTCTGTAGTCTCCACTTCAGGACCCCGACGTCGTTGTTGAGCGGGAACGACTTCTCCGGGTTCTTCAGGCCGATCACAGACTCAGTGGTGAACAACTTCTTGTCCACGTTGGGATGCGTCTGAGACCAGAGACCAGGAGGGGGGGGGGGGGGATTGTTAAATATTATTTTTTACTTTGTTTCACTCTGTGTGAAATGTTATATATATATTTATTTATTTTTAATTTTTATTATATATATTTTTATATATATATTTTTAAAAATTATATTTAAGTATTTGTATATAAATATATATTTGTATCTACATATATAAAAAAATATATTGATATTTTTATATAAATAAAAATAAAAAAATATTAAAATATATATATATAAATAAATTTGAATATATACATCTTTTTATTTTATGTATATATATTATATAAAAATATCTAAATATGCAGCAGGTGAGGCCGACCTGCAGCTGCAGCCCTTTGTTGTCGTTGTTGTTGATGATGAGGCGGATGCGGCCGCTCTTGTCGTCGGTCACCCGGAGCGTCACCATGCCGAGCAGCTCCATGTTCTGGATGCCGCCGTCGCGGCCGCAGGTCAGAGAGATCTTCTCCTCCACGCGCAGATGAACACTGAGGAACACGAGCGGCAGTGAACCAACCTCTTTACAACGGCCGTTGAACACATCGTGTGTGTGAAGAAGAACACGTCTAAAATCTATCCTCAAATAATCTGATTACTCCAATCAGAAACGGAAATACGGAGAAAACACATTAAAAATAAAATACGGAGAAAACACACTATAACTGAGATACGGAGAAAACACACTGCAATGGAAATAAGGAGAATCCTTTCAGCTGGAAGCTGTAAAAAGTGAAACTACGATGTCATGATTGAAGGCCAGCCAATCAGAGGCCGGTCTGAGCCTCCAACAGCATCATCATTAAGACGAGCGTCCGAACCTCTCCACGTTGGCGGGCGGCGGCAGAGCTTTGGAAACCTCCGAGCTCCTCTTGCCGCTGCTCGGCATGATGGTCTCGCCCTCGGACTTCAGCTTGTCCACGAAGTTGTCCACCTCCTTCCCTTTGGCGCCGAGCTTCAGAGCTTTACTGGGTCCGCTGGGTCTGCAGAGGAGACGCAGAGTCAGAACCGACGCCATCTTTGGAACGCCGGTGTGTGTGTGCGTGTGGCGCACCTGACCACGGCCGCCGTGACCTTGGGCTTCTCGGGCTCCACGATGGTGTCCGTGATGATGGAGCCCGAGGAGACGCCGATCATGCCGGCGTTGCCGAAGCCGCCGAACGCCGGCACCTTCTTCCCGGAGCGCTCGGCGTCCCTCCGGGCCTGCTGCAGCTCCTTGGCCTTCCTCCTCATCTCGGCCTTCGCCTCCCGCTCCTGAGTCTGAGGGACACACACCGACGTTTGGGAATCGCCTTTTGGATTTTTTTAAAAGTCGATTTATGCCATTTTTTAGCAGGAAGAAAAAAAGTATCTTTGAAATCCATTTCTAAAAAGCGACAGAGGAAAAAACTCTGAAACGGAGAAAACACACTGAAACTGAAATAGAGAAAACGCACACTAAAACGGAGAAAACACACATAACTAAAATTCGGAGGAAACACATTAAATCTGAGTCTCTGTAATCTGAGTCTATAATCTGAGTCTGTAATCTGAGTCTGTAATGTGAGTCTCTGTAATCTGAATCTCTGTAATCTGAGTCTGTAATCTGAGTCTATGTAATCTGAGTCTGTAATCTGAGTCTGTGTAATCTGAATCTCTGTAATCTGAGTCTGTAATCTGAGTGTGTAATCTGAGTCTCTGTCGGTCAGAGCGCCTCACCTCCCGCACGGCGCGGAACACCTTCTCCTCGTGGGAGTCCATCTCCGTGAAGGTGCGGATCTGAGCCAGGTTGACGTTCTCCCGGTAACCGAGGGCGACGATCTCGTCGAAGGCGAAGATCAGGTCGAAGCAGTGCTCCGAGATCTCGCTCTCCTCCAGCACGCGGCAGTACTCTGGGATCTGGAGACAGAGGGTTCAAGACGAGGCTCCACCCACAACTCCACCCTCACACCGGACCTCCCTCAGGACTATTACAGCAGACTGATGTTCATTTGAAATGTTTTCAGTTTAAACTCAACTCAGAGAGAACGACACCGAGCCAGAAGAACTCTGGAGGTGTGTTAAAGTACACGTTACAGTACTCTTTAAAGTACACACTAAAGTACTGGTTCCAGTACTCTTTACAGTCCCGGTCCCCCTCAGCCTCACCACGCGTGAGAAGAGCCTGAGCGTCTCCAGGTCCTCCAGGATGTTGCTGTTCTTGGTGGTGATGAGCAGCATGTACAGCTTCTCCAGCGGCTGGTACACGTAGCGCACGCTGTCCGTCTCCACGAAGGTGTGCTGCTTGCCCGTGTTCATGAGCTTGGGGAAGGCGGCCAGCAGCCCCTCCACGCGCGGCCGCGTCATCTCCACGAACTGACGCGACACGATGGCCTTGCCGGCCTTGGTGCACACCGCCGCTGCCAACAGCACCTGCAGGCGAGGAGCAGGGCGGAGAACGCACGGCGGGCTCAGGTGGAGGACGTCACGGCAATCCTCTTTAAATATATACACGACGACTCAGTCTGTCTCTAGGAGAAATGTCATGACTCAAAGCTCTGTTTTTATCAATGAAGATGAATCATAACTCTCTACATGTGTAACCTCAGGTGTTACTGAAGTCTCTACAGAGTGGAGAGGCCCATCTCCATGTTCTGATGGAACTACAAACACATCTTCAGACTATATCTGGATTAAAACACACATTAGCACTTCAGTGGCTCTTAAATATCTTATTGTGGTACTTTTGTAGTTCGACTATGTTGAGGAAATGTTACTTCCTGTATTCTTATTGTTCTGAGTTTGTTCTCTTGGTTGATCACTTATTGTAAGTCTCTTTGGATAAAAGCGTCTGCTAAATGACGTGTGATGTCGTGGCACATTGTGTTATCGCCTCAGAAGACGAGCGGAGGGGTTGAAAACCCTTCAAACCCTTTTTATGTGAGCGCAGCTGAAAACAGTTATGCTGCTGAGAGAAGCTGTAAAACTGTTCTTCCTTTGAGCCACAAGAAGAACTACATTAATATGTACTATAAAAATCATTATTTTCTTGACTATTTTATATTCATTGATAAATAAGTGTGTTTTCATGGAAAACACTTTGTGGGCGACCCTAAACTTTTTAGCGGTAGTTTATGTGTTTTTCTTAGTTGCATAAAACTTAATTTTGAAGTTAATGAGAAGGAAAATAAAAACATCTTGTGATCTTCGTATAATTACAGATTCTGTATGAATCACGAGCTGAACTCTCGTCATGAGACCTTTGTTGTTTTTGCATTTAAGCAATGTGCTATACTTTTAATTATGCAGACATGGGGAAAGGTGATTAAGCATACATGTTGTGATTATCTTTAAAGTCATAATGAAGATCATGATGAGAAGTCTTCTGTGTTTGTTGTTAATCACACAGTTGGTTTATGAGCCACACGTTGTCATTTTAGACTATATATACTTCGTGAATATACATCTTTCAGTGTTGCAGGAAATTCTTTCACTTCCTACAAACAGAATTGCCTCTAATGTGAGCATATTTTGCCAGGTTTAACAACAACAACAACATGTTATGTCAACAAAGCCATCCCCACAACAGGACAACCCGGTATGTGTGAGTCCTGCTGGAAGGAGACAGCTGCGTAACCCGGATGTGTAGTTCAATTGAAACATGCAAAATAAAGTAAAGCCGAATCCAGCGAGTCAGAAGACATGATGACGTCATGTTTACCATGCGTGTGCGCGAGCGCTGCGTAAGCAAACTAACTTTAACATCTCAGTAAATGGAGTTTGAGTCCCACCAGAGGCACGTTGACGTCTCGATGACGTGCCTCGCGCTGTCCGTTGGTTCTTTATAAGTGAGAATTGTTTATTCCACTCCTCAAAAAGAAGAAGGAACGAGTAATCCACGCCGACAGAGACTGAAGTTAGCAACGAAGGACGTCGATGGACCCTGAACTTAATGTTGACAACAAATGCACGACGGCGGTCCCTGAACGCACCGCGGTTGGCATTCAGCTCACTTTAAGAGTGTAACACAAATGCGCGTGTTGGGGTCGAGTCCTCGCCGATGTGACGCGGGTCTCTGCGCCGGAGACGATCTGTGACAGCAGGTAACGTTAGCTTCGGCTCGCGACAGGAGCTAACGGCTAGCTGACGTCACCTGCTCTCCTGGAATTAAAAAGACTCTCCGCGACCCGACGGGACGATTCAACGCGCACGCGAGGTGATGTCGGCGCTGTCAGCTCGGTGCGACGCGACGTTTGGCCGCCCGTGTTATCTCGCTCCGGGAGAAGCTAAGCTAGCCCCCCGTTAGCCGGTGTTGTGGCAGCTCGCTAGGCCCGATGGAGACCGCGGCGTCGCTCCCGCGTCCCGCTCGGCCTCACCATGTCTGCTCTCTCTCTGCGGGGCGACGCTGCTCCGGCTCTCTCGACTCGATGTTCTTTCGGATGCTTATTTGTTTTTTAATCTCCGACGAGGCTTTCTTGTCCGCCGCTCGGCTTCCTCTCGGAGTTGTGTGATTGTTGGCTCCGCTCGAGCGTCAATATGGCAGCAGAGCCACGTCTCCACCGGAAGAGCCGCGCGCGAGGACACGCCCACCGAGAGGCCTGTGACGTGGAGGCCTGTGACGCGCTGCGTAAACAAAGCTGCTCGCGCTGTTCCTTCCACAACAGACGGTTCTTCCGCTTGCTTCACACTAAAAAACAACCAGCTCGTTTAAAAAAAACATTTGTACATATATATATATATATATATAGATACATATATGTAAATAAATATATATACATATATATGTAAATGTGTATATATATGTACATTTATATATATATATATATATGTCAATATATATATATCTCGTATATTTACATATATGTGTATATATATATGTCAATATATATATATATATATCGTATATTTACATATGTGTATATATATATATGTGTGTATATATATAGACATATATATGTCTATATATATACATTTACGGATATATATATATCTATGTCAATATATATATCATAAAGATGTTGTTTTTTTACATCTCATCTTTATCATATATATATTTATGATAAAGAGGAATTTTAAAAAAACTATAAAGATGAAATGTTAAATTTTTGTAATTTTTTTATTTATATATATACCACAACGGTAAATATCACATGGGGAAAGGTGAGAATGCATAAAGGTTGTAATTATCTTTAAAGTCATGATGAAGATCATGATTGGACTGTGTTTATTGTTAAACACCAATCACAGAGCTGGTTTATGATTTATGAGCCACACATTGTCATTTTAGACTATATATACTACATGAATATACATTTTTCGCAGTGTTGTAGTACCTGCTTTTTTTACATTTACTTGTATGACTCCTATAGACTCAAGTTAATATAGTATTTTTATTTTTATTGTGGCCACATCATCAGCTCATATCTGAAATAAACAACAAACACTAGCTTTGAAAGTAATGTTTACCAGATATCTTATTGTCTGATTGTTAGACTTTGTCTCGAATGAAGACTTCAGGAATTTATTGGAGCTAATATATATTCAAATTATATATACACTAAAAAAAATATATAAAACGCACGTCACACATTCAACCAGAATTTATATTAAATTGTATTTATTTGAGTAAATAAGTACAAAGAACCAAGGTCTCAAATTACAGATGTACTTTTACTTCAGGTTGAGAATCACAAACAAATCAAATACTTGTTAAAAAAACATCAATATAAAAAACTAAAAACTTCAGAGCGTTGTTGTCTTTAACAAGTCTCAATGACTTAAAGAGTTTTCTATGTATGTACAGTATATGTTTATAATATCTGTAAAAATATACTGACTGTCATATGTATATATATATATATTCATATATGTACATACAATATTTGTGTATACTATCTGTAACATATGCTGTCTATCATATATATACAATAGAGTGTTGTCTGTAAATTATACTGTCTGTCATATATATATATATATATGATATACACGTATTCAGTATATGTATGTAATGTTTGTAACACATACTGTCTGTCAGATACATATATATATATATATATATATATATTGATATACAGTATATGTATATAATGTGTGTAACACATACTGTCTGTCATATACATATTGTTATTATTTTTTGTATGAAGATGATTTTTGAAGTATTCTAATTTCACCAAATAGCAGCCGAGAGGCGGAACAGACGGGAACCGGAAGTGACCTCGAGCCGGTCTGGTGACGTCACGGGTTCATTCATCGTGGAGCCGTGTGGGAGAGCCGCGTCCTCCTGACTACTTTCAAGGAGTTCGTGTTTTTGTTTTTGTTTTTGTTTACACCGTTGTCCTCTGGGTCAAAGCGGCGCAGAACATCGGAGGAGCCGGAGCCGGATCGCCGACATGTCGGAGGGAGCGAGCTCCGGGGTAGGTTTCTAAAACGATGAAGTACCCTTCAGTGCCTCGCTGCTGATGGTCAGCCCCATTTCCGCATACCGCTGTCATTCGGAGCGCGGTGATTGGTCAACCCGTCCGTCCGTTTCAGAACTCGGCCTCCCATTGGACGGTTGAACCGTGATTTATAGTATCTCTACGTCCCCGTCTACTTTTGATCGTTTAAACTTTACAGCCCACCGTGTAAAACGGCTCCTCCAAACGTATACTAGGGTGTAGTTTCTAACAGGTGAAGGTATTCCGGGATTCGCTTGTGAAACGGAGCAGAAACGTGAAGTATTTGATCTGCTTTTAATGGATAGTTTTACTATATGAACAGCAGTGCCTGTTCCCGCCCACTCGCGTTTGGTTTTCGGTAACGTTACAACGTGAACACAGATTATGACCGATTCTTTCACCGAAGTACTTAATGGACCCGTTGTTTTCTCCACAAGCTACACGTCTTCTAAACATTCTGACATAAAAATGTATACTCAGGCGGACAAATGCGGAGAAAATGTACTTTTTTAAAGACCTTTCTCTCAAGCTCAACAACCTACTCTCGCGAGATCTGGCAACTAACGTCCTCAGACAGCTCTGACTCCAGACTCTTCATAGGATATTACTTCCTTCATCCCCAGGAGGAAATGGTGATTAAAACTCACGTATGATGATTAAGCAGCATGTTATTCTTGTCGTTGGTGGAGGTGTACCTTATTGAACTACTTTATTTCCGGGTGCATTGCAACTATTGATTACTTTTTATTCTGGATTGTTTTTATAATGAAGGAATCTGCTGATTATTTCTTTCGTAAGAAATGTGTCACAATTAGTGACACCTTTGTAGATGTTTAACAGTACAAACATTACAATGATTCAGTTTGTTTTACACAAGAAAACCAGAACATGATCACCTGAAAGAATCTATGTAAACAATTCATTTTTAATTGACTAATCGAGATGTGAACTGGTAAATCAACCAATTGTTTCAACGTTTAAAAACTTCTTAAGTTTAGTATTTGTTAAACAACTAGCTGTAAAAGTACAACACTTCCATCTGAGATGTTGTGGAGTAGAAGTATAAAGTGTCTAGTAAAGTACAAATACCTCATCACTTGAGTACTTAGTACTTATGTAAGTACTAAGTACTTTACTACAGTAAAGTACATTTAATCCCTACTGACTTTAAAATCTGTGATGACTTGTTTTATGGCGGAACAAACTGACGGCGAACAAAACTTTAAATACAAATATATTTTAATATATAATATTTTCAGCCAAATTTAAGAAATAACAGTTTAATAAAAAAATCCTATTTTAATAAAACATACACTACCGTTCAAAAGTTTGGGATCACCCAGACAATTTCGTGTCTTCCATGAAAAATCACACTTTTATTTATCAAATGAATATAAAATATAGTCAAGACTGACAAGGTTAGAAATAATGATTAATATTTGAAGTATTAATTTTGTTCTACAAACTTCAAGCTCAAAGGAAGGCCAGTTGTATATCTTATATCACCAGCATAACTGTTTTCAGCTGTGCTAACATAATTGCACGGGTTTTCTAATCATCCATTAGTCTTCTAAGGCGATTAGCAAACACAATGTACCATTAGAACACTGGAGTGATAGTTGATGGAAATGGGCCTCTATACACCTCTGGAGATATTTCATTAGAAACCAGACACTTCCACCTAGAATAGTCATTTACCACATTAACAATGTATCAAGGGTATTTCTGATTAATTTAATGTTATCTTTATTGAAAAAACAGTGCTTTTCTTTGAAAAATAAAGTCATTTCTAAGTGATCCCAAACTTTTGAACGGTAGTATATATCAGTGGCGGCTGGTGACATTTTTTGGGGGGGGGGGCACAGTTGGGCGACGTGGTTTAAATATCACTCAACAATGAGAAGAAGAGAGGTTTTGAGTAGAATATTGTAAAAAACAAAGCTTTATTTCAAGAACACAGCGTGCTCAACACTGTCTAACAACAACTATCAACACATTGTAACTTTGGGCATGAGAGGTTCAGAGCAGCTTTAAGGAACATTGGGTTGGGTTTCAGAGGTTTGCAAAATAAAAGAGTTTCACCGTCACATGAAAGAGGTTCAGAGCAGATGTAACTGATGTGGAACGGGCATGGAAGAAGTCGGCTCAGATGGTGGATTTTCCCAGCACTTATTTATTCTGCAGAAGACAACAGAACACACACATTTGCCTTCTGATTTGTCTCTGCACTTCCACTTCCCTCAGCAATAAAAAAACATTGTCCATGGAAGACAGGACCACATTAAATCTAAATAATAACAATTCTCATCAAAAACCATGACATGTAACATACAAGGGGAAACCAGAGACCCCTAATGGACAAAATAAATAACTACATGAGCTAGAAAGTGGCTCAATGAAACCGCCACCAAACGTATATTTTGACAGTCTAAATGACACGACAGCTGGACGCCGGGATCGTATTAACATTCCATTACTGTATGTAACATAAACGGTTAATTTGTATTAAAGAATATAGCCAAAATAGTGCAAAATCGTTTTTCACTGAACTCACCCTCGGCAATATAAAACCATTGTGACGGAAAGACGGACTCAGGAGCAGGAAGTGCAACAGATGGAAAGCAATTTCCGCAGGAAACAGATTTTTAAAAATAACGCTAAATAAAAATAGCTCATTAAAATAAAATTCACAAACACTCAATAATATCGTTGAACAACAAACAAAAATAAAATACAATACAATGAAAACAAGAAATGACAGAGTGCATTTCTAACTGTTTGACAGAGTAGACCCACTATATGTAAAGAAAAGTAGCCTCCTCTCTTCAAAGTGGTCAAACTTCTCAATAACTCTGGTTAAAGTCAATCATGTCTGTAACCAGCCTGTTTCCATTATTCTGGAGGGAATGTGTCTGTTTTTCAGAACTTCTTCGTTGTGTTTTCGATGCCAGTTCGGTCTGCAAACAGGGTTGGCTTCATGCTGTTAGCGAGTTAGCTCCATGTTCTTAGCTAGATAACTTCGGCAAGATTCGTGCTTTCCACTTGTCTGAAGCTCTGTAGATCCCTCACCCCGTTGTAGTCCAGAGAGTTTCCATCCCAGGACTTTAGAAAACAGACAGGGGAAACAAAAAACGAATTACTCATGGAGCATTCAGCTAACCAGCTCCGGTTAGCATATCGGTTTGAGGAGCACCTCCGGGTGTACGTCCTCCCGCGGTCAGCGCTTTGCTGCACAATTTTTAAATCCGGATGTTCGGGTCCCAACTCTTTCAGCCTCTTCTTGTCAATATCTGACCGTCGATTGAAAGGTGTTTGGTGTAGAGATACCAGAGTTTTCAGTCGCCGACGCCATACTAACATAAAGCTTCTGCTAGCTATGTTGCTCGCGTACCTCCGTGGAGCTCTGGGCAGCAGGGTTGCCAGGTCTGTGTGACACAACCAGCCCAAAAACCAGCCCAATATCAGAACTCAAAATATGCCCGTGCCAAACCATATACACTGCTTTTAATGTCCAACAGCATTGCTATCATTGCCAAATGTATTGTAATATCTACAAAGTAACAACATGTTTAGTTTGCCAGCATTAAAAGCAGTTTTCCCTCAAGTTATTTCACCTAGGTCCTAAAATGGCCTTGTGTAATTAGATACAGTATATTATCATAAATAAAATGTGTGTACATGCTGATCTGGAGTCAGTTTGGTAGGATTTGGGTATGAATAAATTATTTCATTTAAAATATGGATTTTTATTGAAAGATATTCATGTAATTTGCATGCAAAATAGGTCTACCCGAACCAAGGACAAAAATTCAACCCGCGCAACACTTCAAAAGTGGCCCGATTCCGCAGGACAACCGCGGACCTGGCAACACTGCTCTATGGGCTGAGGGAACATACGGGTCTCTGATCTGCCCAATAATCCAATCGCGTGCGCACATTTGTGCGCCCCAAGATTCCCGGTTTCATCCGCCAATGTGAAGCCGGTCATTGCCAAAACGACTGAAACGTTGTATCGATGCCGTACACACACGTTAGACCAGCGCCTCGAAAAAGGGGAGGGGCTTCTCTCCGTGATAATGGCGATATATTATATTTTTTCACATTAACTTAAGTGGTTGTTGACAGGGGCTTACGGTCTCCCACACACATTTAGTGCGTCAACACGGTATATTTACTATTTAAATGATTTGGCATATAATGTTTTTTGACAGAATTTTTTTTTTCTTCTTCTTTTTTTTTCATCTCCAAATTTTAAGAGGGGCGGCGCCCTAGCGCCCCCTATGGACGAACCGCCACTGGTATATATATATATATATTAATGAAAATAATGCAATAAAATTATTAAGGCTTATTAAAAGTATTTTTTATTAAATGTACCATTACTCTACTATAGATAAATGCAGTATTAATTGTACCAATGTTAATTTTCTAAGGATTTAATCCGAGTTTACATTTCATTTAATTAAAATGCCTGTTTTATAATTTGATATTGTTATTTTTCCTGTGACATGACGCTTTTTCTTTCACGTTTGCCACATTTAAAAACTGTTTTAAAAATAATTTTCGGGTCTATTAGTTTGCACACAGTGTTTTTTTATTCCATGTAGTTTCCCTTCGGACCACACCTCACACACACGGCGCCCCCTCCCTCTCCCTGTAACGGACTCGTGAATTGGCACCCTTATCTTTTGAAACCAGAGATGTCTTTGGGTGGGTGGGGGGTGGAGGTCCTGATGGGGGGGGGGGGTACTGGTAAAAAGAGCACTGTTCAGTATGTTGAGGCTATATGACCTCAGCGGACACAATAGTGCCCACAGTCCAGGACGATGGAGTACAAGTACACCAGGGTGAGGACCGGGTCCAGAGGTCGTTTCCAGAAGGTCGCGAGGCCCTTCATGACGGTTCTTCTTTGGGGGGCTGACTTTGTCTGTTTTGTGTCTGGCAGGACGGGAGCGGCACGCCGAGTCGGGTCATCCGGGTCGGGACACGCAAGAGCCAGGTACGGTACAAAAATTAAATTACAAAAAACATAAACGGTTTATGTTTTTTGTAATTGAATTTTTTTTTTAGGGTTTCAATCTTTTAAACATGAGCCTGAAACGTTGATATCAAAATAAATATCATGCAAGTTTGTTTTTCCTGGATTTAAAGAAACGTCCCAAAGGACCAGACTCTATTATTAACTTCATGTAGGAGCTTCTGTCTCTTTGAGAATACATTTTATTAATATATACATGACCTCTAAGGTGAGAGGTCATGTATATATTATACTATAGGATATAGGAAAGAGCTTTTAACCCCTTGCAGTCCGAAGCTTGAAGGTGTTCCAACGACCAAATTAAGATTTAAATGCCTCCTTAAAACTCACCTAACAATGTTTATAGTGATGGTATAACTTCATATTCTCTCTTATTATAGTACTGTGTCAATTGTTTTATTTGATGTTTCTCCTGCTGTGTCCTCAGTTGGCCCGCATCCAGACGGACAGCGTGGCGGAGCAGCTGAAGGAGCTCTTCCCCCACATCGCCCTGGAAATAGGTGTGTTATTACATTTATACGCTTTAAATATGAATCATTTTATATTCATACAGTCTAAATATGAGTTGTATTATTATATTTATACAGGTTAAATATTCCTTATTATTAATGTATATAAATGTATGGTTTATCATTGTGAGTGTTGGACCGAGTGGGCGTGTACAAACCGGGTGGAACCGGTTACACCTTTATCATGAGTGATGTCAGTTGGTGTCCCGGTTTTTATTCCACCTCCTCTGCCCTAAACACCTGTAATCTACCCACAATACCAATAATCTACCCACAATGCCAATAATCTACCCACAATTTACCAATAATATACCAATAATCTACCCACAATACCAATAATCTACACACAATACCAATAATCTACCCACAATATACCAATAATCTACCCACAATATTCCAATAATCTACCCACAATACCAATAATCTACACACAATATACCAATAATATACCCATAATATACCAATAATCTACCCACAATACCAATAATATACCCATAATATACCAATAATCTACCCACAATACCAATAATCTACCCACAATACCAATAATCTACCCACAATACCAATAATATACCCATAAAACCAATAATCTACCCATAATATACTAATAATCTACCCATAATATACTAATAATCTACCCATAATATACTAATAATCTACCCATAATCTGTAGACTGATAGCAGGAAGAACCAACGAGTTTTAAAAGCCATC
Source organism: Pseudoliparis swirei (assembly GCF_029220125.1). Lineage (NCBI taxonomy): Eukaryota > Metazoa > Chordata > Actinopteri > Perciformes > Liparidae > Pseudoliparis > Pseudoliparis swirei. The sequence goes on from NC_079407.1 coordinate 1,987,984, forward strand.
GTTGGATTCGGCAGGAATAAAACAGCTGACGTAAACCTTGAAGCCGTTACCGTGGTTACCGTGGTTTCCTGGCGTCTCCGATGTTCTCCCGTGGCACGGTAACTCTGCCGGTTCGTGGCCTCACTCGGCGTCTGCTCTCTCCTTCAGTCGCCATGTCAACGCTCGGAGACAAAATCCTGGACACGGCTCTGTCCAAGGTGAGGCCCGCCGCCACCGACCCGACGACCAGTGTGAAGAAGAAGAGTCTTCATCACTCTGTTCTTCTTCTTCTTCTTCTGAACGCAGATTGGAGAGAAGAGCTTGTTCACCAAAGAGTTGGAGAACGCTCTGGAGAGGAACGAGTGAGTGGTGACCCGCAGCAATGGTTAAGAAGTAGAATGAGTTAAGTAGTTAAAAAGTCATAGTTAAGTAGTGATAGTTAAGTAGTATTAGTTCAATAGTTAAGTAGTGATAGTTAAGTAGGATTAGTTCAATAGTTAAGTAGTAGTTAAGACATAGTAATTGATTAGTAATAGTTGAGTAGTAGTTAAGTAGTATTAGTTTAGTAGTTAAGAAGTAGTAAAGTAGAAGTACTAATAGCAGTAGTCGTGGTTAAATAGTATTAGTTTAGTATTAGTTGTTAAACACCATTTAGAAGGTGTTCATTATCAGGAACTAATGGACACCCTGCAGCCAATCAGAGTAGAGTATTCTCCCGGACCTTAATATACAACGTTATACTGTGATCGTGTTATCCAGTGCGTGACCTCTCGTGACCTCTCGTGACCTCACATCACGTCTCGTGAACTCTCGTGACCTCTCGTGACCTCACATCACGTCTCGTGAACTCTCGTGACCTCACATCACGTCTCGTGACCTCTCGTGACCTCTCATCACGTCTCGTGACCTCACAGGGTGGACCTGGTGGTGCACTCCCTGAAGGACCTGCCCACCACGCTGCCGGCCGGCTTCACCACGCGTGGTGCTGGTGCGTCTCACGGCTTCACCATCGTGTCCTCACCTCGTGTCCTCACCTCGTGTCCTCACCTCGTGTCCTCACCTCGTGTCCTCGCCCTCGTGTCCTGGCCCTCGTGTCCTCGCCCTCGTGTCCTGGCCCTCGTGTCCTCGCCCTCGTGTCCTCGTGTCCTGGCCCTCGTGTCCTCCAGCGTGTCCTCCAACGTGTCCTCGCCCTCGTGTCCTCGTGTCCTGGCCCTCGTGTCCTCGCCCTCGTGTCCTCGCCCTCGTGTCCTCGTGTCCTGGCCCTCGTGTCCTCGTGTCCTGGCCCTCGTGTCCTCGCCCTCGTGTCCTCACCTCATGTCCTCCCTCGTGTCCTCGTGTCCTCGCCCTCGTGTCCTCGCCCTCGTGTCCTCGTGTCCTCGCCCTCGTGTCCTGGCCCTCGTGTCCTCGCCCTCGTGTCCTCGTGTCCTGGCCCTCGTGTCCTCGCCCTCGTGTCCTCGCCCTCGTGTCCTCGCCCTCGTGTCCTCGCCCTCGTGTCCTGGCCCTCGTGTCCTCGCCCTCGTGTCCTCGCCCTCGTGTCCTCGCCCTCGTGTCCTCGCCCTCGTGTCCTCGCCCTCGTGTCCTGGCCCTCGTGTCCTCGCCCTCGTGTCCTCGTGTCCTGGCCCTCGTGTCCTCGCCCTCGTGTCCTCGCCCTCGTGTCCTCACCCTCGTGTCCTCACCTCGTGTCCTCCTCGTGTCCTCACCTCGTGTCCTCCCTCGTGTCCTCCTCGTGTCCTCACCTCGTGCCTCCCTCGTGTCCTCTCCTTGTGTCCTCTCCTCGTGTCCTCACCTCATGTCCTCACCTTGTGTTCTCTCCTCGTGTCCTCACCTCATGTCCTCTCCTCGTGTCCTCACCTTGTGTCCTCTCCTCGTGTCCTCACCCTCGTGTCCTCGCCCTCGTGTCCTCGCCCTCGTGTCCTCGCCCTCGTGTCCTCATGTCCTCACCTTGTGTCCTCTCCTCATGTCCTCACCTTGTGTCCTCTCCTTGTGTCCTCTCCTCATGTCCTCACCTTGTGTCCTCCTCATGTCCTCACCTTGTGTCCTCTCCTCATGTCCTCCCTCGTGTCCTCACCCTGTGTCCTCTCCTTGTGTCCTCACCTCATGTCCTCACCTTGTGTTCTCTCCTCATGTCCTCTCCTTGTGTCCTCTCCTCATGTCCTCTCCTCGTGTCCTCACCTCCTCGTGTCCTCACCTCATGTCCTCTCCTTGTGTCCTCTCCTCGTGTCCTCTCCTCATGTCCTCACCTTGTGTCCTCTCCTCATGTCCTCACCTTGTGTCCTCCCTCGTGTCCTCCTCGTGTCCTCACCTCGTGTCCTCCCTCGTGTCCTCACCTCGTGTCCTCACCTCGTGTCCTCACCTCCCTCGTGTCCTCACGTCGTGTCCTGACCTCGTGTCCTCCCCACGTGTCCTCACCGCGTGTCCTCCCTGTCCTCACTCGTGTCCTCACCTCGTGTCCTCACCTCGTGTCCTCACCTCGTGTCCTCACCTCGTGTCCTCCCCTCGTGTCCTCCACTCGTGTCCTCCACTCGTGTCCTCCCCTCGTGTCCTCACCTCGTGTCCTCACCTCGTGTCCTCACCTCGTGTCCTCCCCTCGTGTCCTCACCTCGTGTCCTCACCTCGTGTCCTCACCTCGTGTCCTCACCTCGTGTCCTCACTACGTGTCCTCCCCTCGTGTCCTCACCTCGTGTCCTCCCCTCGTGTCCTCACCAGGTCCTCCTCGTGTCCTCACCTCGTGTCCTCCCTCGTGTCCTCACCTCGTGTCCTCACCTCGTGTCCTCACCTCGTGTCCTCCTCGTGTCCTCACCTCGTGTCCTCACCTCGTGTCCTCCCTCGTGTCCTCACCTCGTGTCCTCCCTCGTATCCTCACCTCGTGTCCTCACCTCGTGTCCTCCCTCGTTCCCTCACCTCGTGTCCTCACCTCGTTCCCTCCCCTCGTGTCCTCACCTCGTGTCCTCACCTCGTGTCCTCACCTCGTGTCCTCACCTCGTGTCCTCACCACGTGTCCTCACCTCGTGTCCTCACCTCGTGTCCTCACCTCGTGCCCTCCCCTCGTGTCCTCACCTCGTGTCCTCACCTCGTTCCCTCACCTCGTGTCCTCACCTCGTGTCCTCACCTCGTGTCCTCACCTCGTGTCCTCACCTCGTGTCCTCACCTCGTGTCCTCACCTCGTGTCCTCCTCATGTCCTCACCTTGTGTCCTCTCCTCATGTCCTCTCCTCGTGTCCTCACCTCGTGTCCTCACCTCGTGTCCTCACCTCGTGTCCTCACCTCGTGTCCTCACCTCGTGTCCTCCCCTCGTGTCCTCTCCTCATGTCCTCACCTTGTGTCCTCCTCATGTCCTCACCTTGTGTTCTCTCCTCATGTCCTCACCTTGTGTTCTCTCCTCATGTCCTCACCCTCAGTGTCCTCTCCTCATGTCCTCACCTTGTGTCCTCTCCTCATGTCCTCACCTTGTGTCCTCTCCTCATGTCCTCACCTTGTGTCCTCTCCTCATGTCCTCTCCTCATGTCCTCACCCTCCTCACCTCGTGTCCTCTCCTCATGTCCTCTCCTCATGTCCTCACCTTGTGTCCTCTCCTCATGTCCTCACCTTGTGTCCTCTCCTCATGTCCTCACCTTGTGTCCTCTCCTCATGTCCTCACCTTGTGTCCTCTCCTTGTGTCCTCTCCTCATGTCCTCACCCTGTGTCCTCTCCTTGTGTCCTCTCCTCATGTCCTCTCCTTGTGTCCTCTCCTCATGTCCTCACCTTGTGTCCTCTCCTCATGTCCTCCTCATGTCCTCACCTTGTGTCCTCTCCTCGTGTCCTCACCTCATGTCCTCACCTTGTGTCCTCCTGTCCCCTCGTGTCCTCACCCTGTGTCCTCACCCTGTGTCCTCACCTCGTGTCCTCACCCTCGTGTCCTCTCCTTGTGTGCTCTCCTCGTGTCCTCTCCTTGTGTCCTCACCTCATGTCCTCACCTTGTGTCCTCTCGTGTCCTCACCTCATGTCCTCTCCTCGTGTCCTCACCTCATGTCCTCACCTTGTGTCCTCTCCTCATGTCCTCACCTCATGTCCTCACCTTGTGTCCTCCTCATGTCCTCACCTTGTGTCCTCTCCTCGTGTCCTCACCACGTGTCCTCCCCTCACCTCGTGTCCTCACCTCGTGTCCTCACCTCGTGTCCTCACCACGTGTCCTCCCCTCGTGTCCTGGCCCTCGTGTCCTGGCCCTCGTGTCCTCCCCTCGTGTCCTCACCTCGTGTCCTCACCTCGTGTCCTCACCTCGTGTCCTCACCTCGTGTCCTCACCTCGTGTCCTCACCTCGTGTCCTCACCTCGTGTCCTCACCACGTGTCCTCACCTCATGTCCTCCCCTCGTGTCCTCACCTCGTGTCCTCACCACGTGTCCTCACCACGTGTCCTCACCTCGTGTCCTCCCCTCGTGTCCTCCACTCGTGTCCTCCCTCGTGTCCTCACCTCGTGTCCTCCCCTCGTGTCCTCACCTCGTGTCCTCACCTCGTGTCCTCACCTCGTGTCCTCACCTCGTGTCCTCACCTCGTGTCCTCACCTCGTGTCCTCACCTCGTGTCCTCCCCTCGTGTCCTCACCTCGTGTCCTCACCTCGTGTCCTCACCTCGTGTCCTCACCTCGTGTCCTCCCCTCGTGTCCTCACCTCGTGTCCTCACCTCGTGTCCTCCCCTCGTGTCCTCACCTCGTGTCCTCACCTCGTGTCCTCCCCTCGTGTCCTCACCTCGTGTCCTCACCTCGTGTCCTCACCTCGTGTCCTCCCCTCGTGTCCTCACCCCGTGCCCTCACCTCGTGTCCTCACCTCGTGTCCTCACCTCGTGTCCTCCCCTCGTGTCCTCACCTCGTGTCCTCACCTCGTGTCCTCCCCTCGTGTCCTCACCTCGTGTCCTCACCTCGTGTCCTCACCTCGTGTCCTCCCCTCGTGTCCTCCCCTCGTGTCCTCACCTCGTGTCCTCCCCTCGTGTCCTCACCTCGTGTCCTCCCCTCGTGTCCTCCCCTCGTGTCCTCACCTCGTGTCCTCACCTCGTGTCCTCACCTCGTGTCCTCACCTCGTGTCCTCCCCTCGTGTCCTCACCTCGTGTCCTCCCCTCGTGTCCTCACCTCGTGTCCTCACCTCGTGTCCTCACCACGTGTCCTCCTCGTGTCCTCACCTCGTGTCCTCACCTCGTGTCCTCACCTCGTGTCCTCACCTCGTGTCCTCACCTCGTGTCCTCACCTCGTGTCCTCACCTCGTGTCCTCACCTCATGTCCTCACCTCATGTCCTCACCTTGTGTACTCACCTCATGTCCTCCCTCGTGTCCTCCCTCGTGTCCTCCCTCGTGTCCTCCCTCGTGTCCTCCCTCGTGTCCTCCCTTGTCTCCTCCCTCGTGTCCTCCCTCGTGTCCTCCCTCCTGTCCTCCCTCGTGTCCTCCCCTCGTGTCCTCCCCTCGTGTCCTCACCTCGTGTCCTCACCTCGTGTCCTCACCTCGTGTCCTCACCTCGTGTCCTCACCTCGTGTCCTCACCTCGTGTCCTCACCTCGTGTCCTCACCTCGTGTCCTCCCTCGTGTCCTCACCTCGTGTCCTCCCTCGTGTCCTCCCGTCGTGTCCTCACCTCGTGTCCTCCCCTCGTGTCCTCCCCTCGTGTCCTCCTCGTGTCCTCACCTCGTGTCCTCACCTCGTGTCCTCACCTCGTGTCCTCACCTCGTGCCCTCACCTCGTGTCCTCACCTCGTGTCCTCACCTCGTGTCCTCACCTCGTGTCCTCACCTCGTGTCCTCCCCTCGTGTCCTCCCCTCGTGTCCTCCACTCGTGTCCTCCCCTCGTGTCCTCACCTCGTGTCCTCACCTCGTGTCCTCCCCTCGTGTCCTCACCTCGTGTCCTCCCCTCGTGTCCTCACCTCGTGTCCTCACCTCGTGTCCTCCCCTCGTGTCCTCCGTGCCCTCACCTCGTGTCCTCCCCTCGTGTCCTCCCCTCGTGTCCTCCCCTCGTCCTTAAAGTCGTGTCTGTTTGCTTCCTGTCTGCCTCTAGGAGAGAGAACCCCCATGATGCAGTGGTGCTGCACCCAAAGCACGTGGGCAAAACTCTGGAGACTCTCCCAGAAAACAGGTACGGCCCAACTCGTTGTTGTTGTTGTTGTTGTTGTGTGTCAGAGTATTGACTCCTCCTCCGTGTTGGCAGTGTGATCGGCACCAGCTCACTGCGCCGCGCCGCTCAGCTGAAGAAGAGGTTCTCCCACCTGGCGTTCAAAGATATCGTATCCTCCCAGAAGGCGTTGTCCACGGTTAAAGCCACCAGGGGGCGACTCCTCTGGTTGTATAGAAGTCTATGCTTCATGTCTTAAAGCTGCATTCTCTCTCCTGACCACCAGGGGGCGACTCCTCTGGTTGTATAGAAGTCTATGCTTCATGTGTTAAAGCTGCATTCTCTCTCCTGACCACCAGGGGGCGACTCCTCTGGTTGTATAGAAGTCTATGCTTCATGCAGGCATGAGAATCCCTCACCTTTCGGCGAAATTCGCCGTTTTGAAACCAAAATAGGTGACTGACGTGAATCGTGTAGATCCGAAGAGTTTTTGTTTTGGGGTAGGGGGGGGGGGCCAATTGGCCGGCCGGCGTTTATGAGATTGGAGTGGGACACGGAGAAAATGTGGAGTGGTGCTTTTCGCAATAGAACATCTTTGATGGGCACGTGTCGCGTCTCGGCCAATCAGCGTCAAGATGTCTTCAGCGTTTGGTGGTTTAGGTTAGCTTGAATGTTAGCCCGCTATCTGCTGCTGTCACGCTGCACGGTGTAGCGATACTAACAAAGTACCCGTACGTTAAGAGCGATGTGCTTTAGCATATTTTTAGTATCATACTTCATTAAAAGAGCGATCAGAGCCGCGCTGCTCCGTGTCGAGCTGTCTGCGCACACTACGCAGCGAGTGCCGTTAAGTGGTGGAATTTTCGGCTTTCAAAATAAAAATTAAAAAAGATGCCAGAAGTGAAATGTTTAAGTTCAGTCTAAAGTTCTGTTTCTGTAACTCTCCAGCTGCTCATCCTGATGAACTCTGTATCATCTGGTCAGATACAGACTAACAGTCTCATAGTGATAATCAATGCTATGATGGCTCCATGTAGTTTCATTAATATCTTGTAGGCTAATACTAATAATACTGCCATTTGTTAAGTGTTGAAAAAGTTGGTAAAACTTTTCTGATTGGCTGCAGGGTGTCCATTAGTTCCATACAGATATTTTATTTATTACTATTATAGATAAATATACCAGGATCGTATTTATGGTACTGTTTTATGGTATTGTATCAGTATCATGATATTTATGGCAGGTATGGCATAGATTAGAACATACGTGTCAAACTCGTGCTTGGGCCAAATGTGGCCCGCCACGTCATTTTATGTGACGGCATTCTTGTGTCCTTAAGATTCACTTGGTTCATAATTGACTGTAAAAGGGAATATTACTAAATAGTTGTGTTGTGCATACTGTGATATTCTGAACACTCAGGTTCAAACTGCAACATCTTTTCATTAAATACATTTGAGAAGTTAAAAATATCCCTCGATTTAGGTCTCAGCTTGTCATTCAGGGGTGATAGTGCGTCCCAAAGCCAGACCAGTGGAGAACCACTGCCCAGACCAGTGGAGAACCACTGCCCAGACCAGTGGAGAACCACTGCCCAGACCAGTGGAGAACCACTACCCAGACCAGTGGAGAACCACTGCCCAGACCAGTGGAGAACCACTGCCCAGACCAGTGGAGAACCACCTGTCTCAACTGTGAAAAGGCTTTTAACAAAGTTAATGTAATAATGTTTGTTTGATCTTTGATAAAGTAATGTGGGTTAAAATAAATATAATTAAATTAAATAGTATAATATTAAATACATTTGCATATATAGTTATACATTTATATAAGTACACCTAAATAAACAAACAAATGCAAAGACAGTTATTTAACAATATGTTCTGGAGTAGTTAGAATTATACCGTGTTAGTGACAACCGGCCCTTTGAGGGCAGCCATGAGGCGGATGTGGCCCTCGGTGAAAATGAGTTTGACACCCCTGGATTAGAAGATCGTGACAACCAGGTAGAGGCAGAACAGACTCGAGGAACAGACTCGAGGAACAGACTCGAGGAACAGACTCAAGGAACAGACTCAAGGAACAGACTCGAGGCTCAGCAGAGCACAAGACTTGAAGACTTGTTCACGCCAAAAAAAAAAGGAAGTTGGTTCATGAATGACTATATTATATACAATATTACTATTATTATAGGGCCCACTGACTTGGTGTCAGAATGGAGGAACTATAGATTATCATACAACGTCCAACATCGATGTTCGTGGAAGTCACCAGCACCCCCGCGCCTATCCTTCTCACCTTTTTCACCCCTGACCCGTTTTCATGCCTGTTCATGTCTTAAAGCTGCATTCTCTCTCCTGACCACCAGGGGGCTCCTCTGGTTGTATAGAAGTATATGTTTCATGTGTTAAAGCTGCATTCTCTCTCCTGACCACCAGGGGGCGACTCCTCTGGTTGTATAGAAGTCTATGCTTCATGTGTTGAAGCTCCATTCTCTCTCCTGACCACCAGGGGGCGACTCCTCTGGTTGTATAGAAGTCTATGCTTCATGTGTTAAAGCTGCATTCTCTCTCCTGACCACCAGGGGGCGACTCCTCTGGTTGTATAGAAGTCTATGCTTCATGTGTTGAAGCTGCATTCTCTCTCCTGACCACCAGGGGGCTCCTCTGGTTGTATAGAAGTCTATGCTTCATGTGTTGAAGCTCCATTCTCTCTCCTGGCCACCAGGGGGCGACTCCTCTGGTTGTATAGAAGTCTATGCTTCATGTGTTAGAGCTGCATTTTCTCTCCTGACCACCAGGGGGCGACTCCTCTGGTTGTATAGAAGTCTCTTCCCTCAGTAAACTCGTATCTCAAAGACAACTGTCGAGCATTAGGTTGTGTTTCCTGAGCCTGGCCTCCAGCGAGGGAACCTGAACACGCGTCTGAAGAAGCTGGATGAGAAGGACGACTTCGCCGCCATCATCCTGGCCGCCGCCGGCCTCGGGAGGATGGGCTGGGGGAACCGGATCAGTCAGGTAAAGACCAGGACCACCTGGAGACCAGGACCACCTGGAGACCTGGACCACCTGGAGACCTGGACCACCTGGAGACCTGGAGACTAACGGTCTCACTGCTTGTTTCCAGATCCTTGGACCGGAGGACTGTATGTACGCCGTGGGACAGGTGAGAGGAGGCACAACACCTCGATTTATACATGTGTATGTGTATGTGTGTGTGTATGTGTATCTGTATATGTGTATGTGTGTGTGTATGTGTATCTGTATATGTGTGTGTGTGTATGTGTATCTGTATATGTATATGTGTATGTGTATGTGTGTGTGTATGTGTATATGTGTGTGTGTATGTGTATGTGTGTGTATATGTGTATGTGTGTGTGTATTTATACATGCGTGTCCTCAGGGGGCTCTGGCGGTGGAGGTTCGGTCCAGAGACGTCGACATCCTGGAGATGGTGTCTGTCCTCCACGACCCAGAGACGGTGCTGCGCTGCATAGCAGAGAGAGCCTTCCTCAGACACCTGGTACCTCTCTCTCTCTCTGTCTGTCTGTGTCTCTCTCTCTCTCTCTCTGTCTCTCTCTCTGTCTCTCTGTCTGTGTCTCTCTGTCTCTCTGTCTCTCTCTCTGTCTCTCTCTCTGTCTGTCTGTCTGTCTCTCTCTCTGTCTCTCTCTATCTGTCTGTCTGTGTCTTTCTGTCTGTCTGTCTGTCTGTCTGTGTCTGTCTGTCTGTCTGTCTGTCTGTCTCTCTCTCTCTCTCTCTCTCTCTCTCGTTGTATAAACATGGACATCTTCATATATTTAATGATCCTTTGCAGGAGGGCGGCTGCAGCGTTCCGGTGGCCGTACACACCGAACTAAAGAACTCCCAGGTAGCTACACACACACACACACACACACACACACCTGGAGGGTTGACCCTGACTGAGCCGTCCTGGGTTGCAGCTCTACCTGACGGGGGCGGTCTACAGCCTGGACGGGTCCGACAGCCTGAAGGAAACCATGCAGACCAGCGTTGCCGCTGACGACAAGGTAACTGGGATGGTTTCAAAAAAACATCTGTTGAATCCGACACGGTGTCCCACAGGGAACCGTCAGAGGGCCCCGACTGTTCCAATCCACGAGCATCTAGTGCGTGTTTATTATTATGTATATTTATGTGTGTGTGTTCAGAGTCAGAGCTCTGACGCGGTGGACGAGCGGGTTCAGCGCGTCGGCATCACGGCCGCCAAGATCCCGGGGGAAGCCCAGGACGGCGCCGAGCGCCTGGGGGTGGACCTGGCCAAGTTACTGCTGAGCAAAGGGGCCAAGGAGATCCTGACGGTGGCCAGGCAGCTCAACGACGCCACATAGTCCCAGACCGGCTCCCAGACCGGCTCCCAGACCGGCTCCCAGACCGGCTCCCAGAGGGCCGGCGGTCTCGGTCGCGCGGCGTCCAGTAACATTTTTTTTATTCTTTACGTTCAGCTTTCCTGAGGTTGCGGTTTAAAATCGGCGCTCTGGCTCAAAGCCGCGCTCGTGTGTCTCCGTCTCGTGGACTTGGGTCCTGCCGGTTCTTCTTAGTACCTCATGGAACCACCTCCAGGTGGAGACCCCGTTACCGTGACAACCGGTGAGAAACACCAAGCGGCTGCTCCACCACCGGCGGATTTCCTTTTTTTTAAATTTTTTTTTTTAAAAATGCATATGAGAAAACAGGATGCAGCTAAAAAATGTTTATTTTAAATATAATATAAGTTTGTTCAGATTCACACAACAACAACAACAACACAAACCCAGAAGGAGGCAGCAGCTCCAGACGCGACTCGAAGAACTTTTGCATCCACAAACTAAACTCAACGTCTCTCATGATTCTGGCTTCTGTGTCTCTCAGTTTTCTTGTAATTTCGAGATAAAGACGACTGTAATGTTTTATTAACTTCCACATCTCCTTCTTGTGTCATCTTCATCTTCTGCTACATCCTTAGAATCTCATGATGATGTCGTGGTTCCTTTAAGTCTTTTGAGATATGGACGTCATAATTAAGAAATGCATAAGTCTGAATTATGTAACTTGGTGGATTTCTCATCATAGTTTTTATACAATTAACCAATAAATTAGCTGTAACGTCGTTATGTTAGATTTTCAAACTTAGTTTTTTATCAACGTGCCGCCTCGTGAATGTTCTTTGTGTCTTTATTCACTGCGTCAGTCTACCGCCACATTGTGACTTTTATTTGAAGGGTCTTTATTGTACATTATTATTAATTTAAACCTCCTGAGACGATGCGAGGCAGCGTCGGTCATGTTTCTACGAATTCACGTGGAAGATTTCTGATTCTTTGTCAAAATATTTACATGTTGACCTTTTTTTCTTTGCTCTGATGTAAACGTGTCAAATTAAAACCGCTGAGGTCAAAAACAAGTGTGTGTGTGTGTATGTTTTACCAGGGACGTGCGGTCAGGGGAGGCAGGTGAGGCAGAACCTCACCTTTCATCAGAGCGAAGTAAAAAAATTAATGATAACATCAAATGTATATTAATATTTGTCCACCGATCTTTATGTATGACTAATTTCGAAAATGGTTATAGTCAAAATCGCTGAATTTGCCTATTTCCTGTTCAAACAGATGAAACGAGAGTTGAGGCTTCGAGCCGAGCCTCTGATTGCACAATCCATCACAAGCTGGGTTGATGCGATTGGCCCGTGCGGGATGCCGTATCTCTGCATGTCGCCAATATAATGTTTGCAGATATGTTTATTTGCCCTGATGTTCCACAGTCTGGCTAAGGTCTTTAACCTTTACACTTTAATGTGTGTAAGTGACATATTTAGTTTTGCTGATGGTAAATAAAGCCGCAGTGATAGGCGCAGGGTGAGGTGCTAGTCCTCTGCCGCCCTGCAGGGGGCGCTCGTGAGCCAACGGGTACTTGTTGCTGCTTCTTCTACGCTGAGGCGCCAGGCGAGTCGAGTCCGTTTGTTTTTGTATTTTGCTGCCAGACCGCCAACATGGAAGAGGATTATATATCTGAGCTTAAACATGTCTCAAAAGTGGACTTTCAGTCAAAAGTGGACGTGATTAACAGGTAGACCAACGCCGGAGCGAAAAGGTTTGCTTCAAACTTTGTCTTACCTTTACCTATCTGTAATATGTACCGTGTGCGCGTGTGGAGAATGCTGATGAGAGGGATTTTCTCCTATCAACCGTGACCAATTATCTTCAACGGTTTCTACTTCGAACACGTCTACCTGTCTCTTGGACCCCATCCCGACGAGGCTGCTTAAAGACGTTTTGCCTTTAATTGGCGGCTCTCTATTAGATATTATCAATGTGTCTCTGCTAACAGGCCACGTACCACACTCCTTCAAGGTGGCTGTTATTAAACCTCTCCTGAAGAAGCCCACTCTGGATCCAGAGGTGTTGGCTAACTACAGACCGATCTCTAACCTCCCCTTCCTCTCCAAGATCCTTGAGAAAGTGGTCGCAAATCAGTTATTCGACTTTCTACATCATAATAGTTTATTTGAGAA
>NC_079407.1:2001528-2022667 GCF_029220125.1 Pseudoliparis swirei
ATGATCAATGTCACTGGTTGACATCTATGAGCTGGTTCCTCTTCTCAAAGTATTGAATTGGTTCTTCAGCCATCAGGTGTGTGTTTTAATATATTTTAAAGTCATATAAAAACTATTGTGTGTCCGTGTTTTACTGGTGCGTACCTGTAGGATGGTCCCGGACAGACATCTGTGGTTGGACACACAGGACCTGTCTCTGGTGATTACAATGAGTGTTGAATATATGAAGACAGTGACGGCCAGAAGACACACTTCATGTTATTACAATTAAAAGTACCATCACTTCATGTCACTTTAGTATATTTGTTTCTATGTCTTTATCATCATTGTCGTTGCTAATATTATCACTGTAGTGTCGGAGGATCAGTTGTCATGTGGCTCACGTGGCAGCAGCCTGGAGAGGCTCCGTGTCCACGCCTCCCTGCACATATATATATATGAAGAAGCTTCTCGGTCCATCATTACGGGTTCCTCGTTCCCTCCAGGCTGACAAGGTGAGTCTTCACTCTTCTATCAACTGGTCCTGGTCCATTCACCATCAGGCCGTGTTTGAGTCCGACCCGGAGAGCCTCGTCCACGTCTCTCTTCCAGCCCCGTTGTTCTTCAATCTAATACTTTGGGATCAATATTCATTAACGATAAAGTGTGTGTGGTCTTTTCTCTCCCCAGGATTTCACAATGGCGACCTTCTCTCCCTGTCGTGGCTTCGCCCTTCTTCTTCTTCTGTGCCCTCAATTCCTGACCGCATCAGCAGATGACCTCGTCATTGACACCGAGGGGGGGACAGTTCAAGGGAAGTTAATTCCTTCGCTGGGTGATAATATTAGAGCTTTTCTGGGAATTCCTTATGGGAAACCGCCTGTGGGGGAGCTGAGATTCAACCCTCCACTGCCAGCAGAGAGTTGGGAAGGAGTGTGGGACGCCACCAAATACTCAGATTCCTGCCACCAGATTCCGGACGATGCCTTTCCAGGTCGGTCCATGTTTACACGGATGGGCACAAGGCCGACATGTGTAGTTTATTGTGTTGTGAGTACACATCAGTGTCAGAAACACACGAGGGCAAAACTGCCCCGAAGAAATCTAATGTTGCCCGTGATATCACTGGAGGGGCAAACAATGAGCGTATCATGTAAAGAATAGAATTGAATATGATTGTCTGATTTCTGTTTTATAACAACACTTTGGATCTGTAGACTACTGCCTGATAGTCTCATTATTGCCATTGCTCTCATACTGTCAGTCTAAATAAGTATATTTTATATTTTTAAAGGTTAAATGTTATTTTACAAGTTTCAAAAAGTGCCCCCAATTTATTTGTAAATGCCCTGTTATCAAAATATGAATGTCAAAGGACCAGAGCAGTGGATCTCAACTGTTTGATGGCGAGCCTACAGTCCCAATCAGCCCAGTGACACTGATGAAGATCGCCTCTTTCTTTGAAAGGCTTCTTTGGTTCAGAGATGTGGAAACCCAACACTCCTCTGAGTGAAGACTGTCTGCACCTCAACGTCTGGGCTCCACGTTTCGAGACGGATGCCCCGTTGGCTCATGTCCTCGTCTGGGTCTATGGAGGCGCCTTCACCTCAGGAACAGCCTCTCTGCCCCTGTATGATGGCCGCTTCTTGAGTCAAACTGAAAATGTTATCATCGTCTCAATGAACTACAGGTAAGAACTCAAGTCAACTTCTCTTGAGTCTTATCGATGGGCTGTGGACCCAACAAGATCACTGCAGGTGGATTCCCCTTCAGGTGACTGCTGTCAACACACATGTCCTCCTTCTCGTGTGTTAGAGTCGGAGTTTTTGGGTTCCTGACCACTCCTGCCGATGAGGGCCTCCCGGGCAACGCAGGCCTGATGGACCAGCGCTTGGCCCTCCAGTGGGTTGCCAACAACATCGCTGCTTTTGGAGGGGATCCTACAAAGGTAAGGAGAGAATGTCCTCCAACAATCAGAGAATAAGACTTGTTTCTACGTTTGAACACACAACCATAGCAGCCGTTGGCTCGTGTGTCCAGGTGACTCTGTTTGGAGAGAGCGCTGGCTCAGCATCCGTGGGCTTCCAACTCATCTCTCCAGGGAGCCAGAGCTTCTTTACCAGGGCTGTGATGCAAAGTGGCGTTCCTAGTGCACCCTGGGCCGTGCTCAGCCAGGAGGACACCTGGCGCAGGTAGGGGCTCCTCCTTCAGATGTGTTCTGTCTCAGTGGTTAGAAGCAGGAACAAGAGAACACTGACATGAAGACAATCAAAGGAATAGGATGCGTTCACAGCCATGACGGGTTCACTGTCTTTGTTCCATCACAAGCATGGCGTCCACAAAGGGTCAAAGACTCTCCCAACATTGGTTCTCTTTCTCAAAACGTCTCCTCCTCATTCCCTCCGTCACCGATTGCCTCGCTCCCTCTCTCCGTCCACATGCAGGTCTACGAAGCTGGCCGAGCTGCTGGGTTGTCCCCCGTCTTCTGCAGCCGACATGAAAGTGTGTCTGCAGCAGGCTGATCCTCAGGACCTCCTAGATAACGAGTACAACACCCTCTCAGTGCCTGAGATCGTCCCCATTCCCTTTGCCCCTTACGTCGATGGACACTTCCTGCCAGATACAGTCGAGGTACGTGTGTGTGTGTGTGTGTGTGCTCACCTAACACACGTTGTCCTAAGCAACTGTATCCTGATATCAGCTAAACATCTAAACTCAGCTCAATGGGTAATTATTGGAGTATTTCCTGACAGAAAGTAGGAAAAACAACCTTCAAGCGCCTTTGTGTTGTTCTCGGCAGGCATTGATTAGTGCCGGTAAGCTCCCAAAGAAAGATGTGCTGTTTGGCATCAACCAGAACGAAGGGACCTACTTCCTGGTTTATACCATTGCTGGGTTCACCAACATCGGCGACAGCATCATCACCAGAGATGAGTTCCTGAGCGGAGTGCCGATTACAATGTCCTATTCAAGTGATGTCGTGAGGGAAATGGCCACGTTCCAATACACCGATTGGACGGATGAGAATAACGGTCTGAAGAACCGTGACGCGCTGGGGGCGATGGTTGGAGACCAGATGATCGCTTGTCCTGCGCTGGAGTTCGCTCGGAGGTAAAGAGCCGTGTCCAAGTGTCCTTGAGCAAGGCGTTTCTTCATGCAGGCCTCGTCTCAAAAGTTTTTACAGACCATCAATCCTCATTTCTTGTCGTTGTGCCAGAGGTTTTATTCCCTCTGATTAACCAGACCTAATGCAGTGCCAAAAGAGTTCAATGTTTGTTCATTTATTTGTCACCAGGTACTCTCTCCATGGTGGGAAGACTTTTGTCTATTACTTCGACCACCGGTCAACCATCAATGTTTGGCCAGAATGGATGGGCGTCATGCACGGCTATGAGATAGAGTTTGTCTTCGGAATGCCCCTGAATGCATCACTGGGATACACGGAGAAGGAAGTGGACATGAGCAAGAGGTTCATGAAACACTGGGCCAACTTTGCCCGGTCGGGGTATGCATACTCAGAGAGACGACCAGTACCTCAAGCTGTTGGTGGGCCCTCGGGGCAATGGGGACTTGTACTGATTGGATGTTTTTTGACAGGAATCCCGGCATTGATGGAGACTGGCCCACGTTCACAGATGAGAAGCAGGAGTATGTCACCCTGAACACCAACGCTCCAGAGGGAAAGATGAGGTTGAAAGCTAAAGTGTGTCAGCTCTGGAACAATTTCCTTCCAAAAATACAAAAAGCCACAGGTTAGAACACCGATCTATCATCTATCTAACTTCCCTATCTTATCCATCCCTCCCAAACACTCCACACGACAACCAACACACAACTCCACAGTTATCTGTAGTCAGAGGCGTCACTCTGCCAGGAAAGCCTTTGGCCTTGTTCAAGTCATTGGACCAGATTTATACCCCGGCTGGGTATAATAAGACTGTGAATAAGACTCATATACCTCTCTCTGGTGGTACACCCTGCACCGCCTTCATCCACAATTCACTTTTAGTCCATCGTGAAAAATAGTAGCGTTTTTCTTTTTAGATCCATTTCATTGAAAGTGACAGAAACATATCATGTAAATATATGCGACCAAACAGATACGTGTGCATATCCGTACACACATCGTATATTTAAATTACAATGTAATACATTTTTCTCTCTACCTCTTCTTCCACAGATGCTCTCGAGACTTGTGTTGCAGCAAAATAATAAAGTGGACTGTAACTACACCTTCCTCCTCGTATCGGTCATAACTTTGACCTCTTGATATGGAGACGAGACCTGCGTTCTACACATATCCAACAGCTACATCGTTGTTTATGTCTTTACTGTTGTGATTCCAGAATGTCTGTATGAAACGTACTGTTTACGGTGCTTTAGTTCAAATGCTCCTGTTGGGTGTAACTGTTCTTTCAATAACCAGCATTCACAGCGACACTTTCAATAAACTCAATATGCATCATTTGCTGCTTTTTGCAATTTTTTACGTCACTTTCTATTATCAGATATGTGTTCTGGGATGTGCAGGGGTCAGCAGTTTATCCATCAGAAGTCAACATATTTGAATGCAAACGTTCATACATTCTGGTGTCTCCACTGGCAGTTATTTGGGGTGGAAATGTGTTCTATTGTCAGTCATTTCATTCACAAATAATATCAAGCAACAGATATCATGATGTAAACCTCAAGTTGTTTGTGGTGTCAATGCAAAACAATATCATAGCTGTGATTACTACTCACTAAATAATATCTATTCTCGTCATCTAAAGTGTTTCTCAGTTTAGCAGACTGTGTTATTGTTCCTCCACATGACCTTTATTTAACCAGTTAAAATCATTTGAGAACCAATTCTCCTTTACAAGGAAGACCTGGCCAAGAGGCAGCAGCCCCGATACAATACGAGTGTTAGTGAGAATAATATGGATCAGTGTGGCCTCTCCTGTCATGGAAGACAGTAATGTGAGAATGAACAGTGTCACCGAGCAGCGCTAATGTTCTCTCAAATGCTTCATATACCCAGTGGGTTTTTGGCCCTTTCTTGCACTTTGATTTGATGTCTTCTTTAAGTTTGGGCTTTTTTAACTTGTGCAACTAAACTAAACCTGAAGGTGAATGGACGGCTGCGACCCGCAGTTGGCATTAAAATAAAATAGAATACAAGGTGTCTCCAAAGTTAGTAAGATGGATCCTCTTGGGACCATGAATGTCCATACAAAATGCAAACCAAGGCCCAATATGTTGAGAGATACCGGGTCTGAACCGAAGTAGCGGAGCAACCGACCGACAATGAACCAGAATGATGGCCAAATAAATTGCAGCAGATTGTTTTATTGTTCGACCAAACAACCTCAGTGCTCGCCTGTTGCTAGGTAGATCTAGAGAGATCGTACAAAGCTGACCTCTGTCTCGATGGTTCTAACCACAGCTGGCCCTCGTCACGCCCCCTCATCCAGTCGAACTGCAGCCTGCCATACCGAGTCTTCCCACTGGGATTCAAAGGGAAGAAGGTCTGTTGGGCGTTCAATGGGATCACGTGGTGGAAGTGGAAGGATGGGGGGTCCAGAGAGTCTTTCATCAGAATCCTCTGCACCACCCTCTGGTGTACTGCCCCCACGCCGGGGCACAGTGAAGGATTGATCGGCGAAAACTCTCCGGCGTTGGAAGACTCAACAGGAAGCGCTCTAGTGGGCGGCGGAGAACTGAACCCCTGGAGAGGATTGTGTAGGTTCTTCCTCCACTCGGACTTCAGCCCAGCAGAATTAGACTGAACGGTGGAGTGCGGGGAAGCAAGAGGAGGCTCGGTGATGATGGAGGTTTTTCCAAGGCCAGGCGAGTTGTTGTTGTGAACTTTGAACTTCTTGTGGAGCTCCAAGACTCTTCGATCGAGGGGTACCTGTGTTTGGTTTCCGATGTTGTTATATTTGGTGGAACAGAGGAGGAACCTATTGCATCTTATTGGCGAGATCTCAGGAGGTCCAAGATCTGGTTGGGGTTGAGGATGAACTGGGGTTGCAGGAGGAGGCTTCAGGGGATGAGATCCAAGGTCTGGTTGGGGTTGAGGATGAACTGGGGTTACAGAGGGAGGCTTCAGGGGATGAGATCTATGGTCTGGTTGGGGTTGAGGATGAACTGGGGTAACAGAGGGAGGCTTCAGGTGATGAGATCTATGGTCTGGTTGGGGTTGAGGATGAACTGGGGTTACAGAGGGAGGCTTCAGGGGATGAGATCTATGGTCTGGTTGGGGTTGAGGATGAACTGGGGTTACAGAGGGAGGCTTCAGGGGACGAGATCTATGGTCTGGTTGGGGTTGAGGATGAACTGGGGTTGCAGGAGGAGGCTTCAGGGGATGAGATCCAAGGTCTGGTTGGGGTTGAGGATGAACTGGGGTTACAGAGGGAGGCTTCAGGGGATGAGATCTATGGTCTGGTTGGGGTTGAGGATGAACTGGGGTTGCAGGAGGAGGCTTCAGGGGATGAGATCCAAGGTCTGGTTGGGGTTGAGGATGAACTGGGGTAACAGAGGGAGGCTTCAGGGGACGAGATCTATGGTCTGGTTGGGGTTGAGGATGAACTGGGGTTACAGAGGGAGGCTTCAGGGGACGAGATCTATGGTCTGGTTGGGGTTGAGGATGAACTGGGGTTGCAGGAGGAGGCTTCAGGGGATGAGATCTATGGTCTGGTTGGGGTTGAGGATTTACTGGGGTTGGAAATGGAGGCTTCAGGGACTGAAGAGTCAAGTGTTGGGTCTCTCTTGGTGGTGTGTTTGAGGTGATCCTGGGTTCTGAGAGTAAGGAACGGTACATGTAAGATAAACAACGATTTCAATACGATAAGGACCAATGGGAACTCAGGCAAGGACATTTTGGATCACTTTCTTCCCAGACATCCCATCACCTTTTAGCCCCTTTTAGAAAACTTAAATGTACTGCAGGGGTCTGACAGTCTGAGGCCCAATGTCTTCATTCAGTGAATATAGAGAGTGAGCTATGAGGTCTTGGTCACCTTGCTTTGAGAGGACGTCATCTGCAGACACCACAGGAGTTTCCACTAAAAGAAAAGGATCCAAAATGAATGAATAAATAAAGGTATCTCTCTAATGTGGGCGTCTCCTTTGCTCGTACCGTTGGTTATGAAGGTGTTCCTTCTCTGGTCATTGAGACGTTGGAGTGGAGGTTCTTCTCTCTGCTCTCCCTGTTGTTTACTTTCTTTTGAATGACTTAAGATCGGGCTAGAAATTAATGAATTGAAAGAGTATACAGATTCAGTTTTTGTACGGATTTGCAGAATGTGAGAAGCTTCTGAACGACTGCAGACCATCGGAGACGTATCACTCACACGGCGCTCGGCCTTTGTTGAACCGTCGCCGAGCGTTTGCCTCCGAGGCTCCGCCTCCATCCGTCCGCCGTCAGATGTCTTCTGCTGGCGGATCTTCGTCCGGACGATGTAGGACTCCTTCAGGAGGACACTTCTCTCGCTCATCCCCACCTTCGCTTTCTCCTCCTCCTCCTCCTCCTCCTCCTCCTCATCCTCATCCTCCTCCTCGCATTCACTTTCTTTCTTCCTCGCCTGCTCACGATGACCGCCGGAAAAGAGGTTGTCCGATTCGTCCGTCTGGGGAAGGCGCTTCCTCTTCTTTCCCCAGCCGCGGATCACAGAGTTGGGGATGTAGCCGTCCGGAGCGATGGGCCATCGCTCCATGTTCACGTCGAGGGTTTTGAGACGTGAAGCGATCTTCATCAGCCGCAGATCAGGACTCCTTCACCCGACGTCTGGACACGTGGAAGAGGAAAGAAGAGTCGGATATTTGGGAAATCACATTTGCCATCTTGCCTGATGAGTTGGATGAGAATACCGCTCTCATGTCTGGACTGTAACTATGAAGCTACACTGCCAGCCGAGTTAGCTTAGCTTAGCGTAGCTTAGCCAGCCCACTTATGTACACATTCAAATCTCATTTAACCAATAAACAAATCTGAAAAAGGAGACAGAGATTTAGATCAATCTCTACCACAGACTGTAAATAAGAGGTGGCGGTGTCGTCAGTTTGAACACGCATACACATGCCCTGCTTTATGGTCTGTAACATGTGTATGTGTACAGTTTATGCAGGGCTCTCAAGTCTCACGCATTGAGCGTGAGACTCACGCATTTCGGTCTTAACTCACGCACTCCCGCCACACATCGTATTTCTCACGCTGAAAAAAACTCTTGGCTACTTAATGCTTGAATGCAGGGGTGCTCAATACGCCGATCGATAGGTCGATCGCGGTCGCTGCAGAGCTCCGACGCCGGTCTGCGCGCATCGGGACGGAGCAAAAAAATAGTCACTAGTAGACTAAAAGTAGAGAAATGATTTGAAGTTTAAAACGTTAACAAAAGGATGGAGTATATTTGATTCATTGGACATTTTTTCATAGCTAGCACAGTTTCCATCGAATTCTTGTTGGGGTTTCAGAAGATTTCCGGGCTGTTTCAGAGTTTATAATGGGTGTGTGTGGCACGGAGTATTCAGAGCTAGAGTGGCAGAGCCTTCTGCTAGAGTGAGAGGCAGCAACAGCAAGGCCGAGACAAATAAAACGTATTTTGCCACAAGTCTGCCAATGTTTACTCTTTTTACTCCATTTATGGATCGAAACGTAGGAAATGTTGTTCTCGTCCTCACATGTGCTGATGAAATCCACAATGTTTCCCACATTTGTCTGGAGGAGCTTTAACGAGGGAGCTAGTCCACCTTTCCGCACGACGAGATCAACGTAAAGTCACGTGTACTTGCGATAGATGCGGAATTTCGCATTTGGCGACACCCTGGGCATGAAGAAAGAAAAGCAGGCGACTCCTTGCACATGGCGTCCTCAGGGACATCAAAGGCACGCGGGACATGAAAGAGCATCATGGCTGTCAGAGGAGACCACACACACCCTCTCACCAGTCCTGTGTTGTTCCAGAGAGCAAACACCCTTAAAGGGAAGCCGACAGTTACACTGACACAGCCTCCCTGTGCATATGTGCTCGACATTTACCCAACCAAACAACGTGTCACCGAACGAGGCGAAACAACAAGGAAAGGAAACAAGGATCTGACAGGAACGTGGGATCTAACCTCGGAGAACAAACACGTTGCTGCTTCGTCACCCCAGGGTGTCGCCTCCACTCCTCTGGAAGGGGTCGGCCTTTTGACCTGAGGTTGGCACCACTGTTCTCCAGTCCTAGAATGTGGAGAACATGTCATGGTAGGTCAGCTTCCAGTTTGCAAATTGTTAGTGGGCAACTGCCTTCTGACGATTGGAAAAGTATTCGGTGTAGTTTGGAAGTTTGAACAGGACATTTTACATTTTGAACGTTTACATTTCTTGACTTTATCAGCACCGCCACCTCCTCCGTCACAAATGTCTGAACATCTACCGCCCTCTTCTTCGGGTTCATAACATTAATATAATATATATACATAACATCACCCGTCCCTGTTTTATCCTCCGTGACTCCGGTACTCATAAGAGGTATTAAAGAGCTCAGGGCGTCCTCCATCTTGTTCTGATTCAACAATGGCGGGACAGTGAGACGCCCGGAGGAACTCAAAAGCCCGAGTTGCGAATTTTTCTGCAAAAATGGAATTATTTAAAATCGAGGCAAAATTTCGCAACGGCCAAAACTCGCCAAATGCGGAATTCCGCGTCTATCGCAACTACACGTGACTTTACGTTGATCTCGTCGTGCGGAAAGGTGGACTAGCTCCCTCGTTAAAGCTCCTCCAGACAAATGTGGGAAACATTGTGGATTTCATCAGCACATGTGAGGACGAGAACAACATTTCCTACGTTTCGATCCATAAATGGAGTAAAAAGAGTAAACATTGGCAGACTTGTGGCAAAATACGTTTTATTTGTCTCGGCCTTGCTGTTGCTGCCTCTCACTCTAGCAGAAGGCTCTGCCACTCTAGCTCTGAATACTCCGTGCCACACACACCCATTATAAACTCTGAAACAGCCCGGAAATCTTCTGAAACCCCAACAAGAATTCGATGGAAACTGTGCTAGCTATGAAAAAATGTCCAATGAATCAAATATACTCCATCCTTTTGTTAACGTTTTAAACTTCAAATCATTTCTCTCCTTTTAAATATGGCGAGACCCTGTGGGGACAAAGATCAGCGTTTTCTTTTTCGAAACCCAAGTGAATGCTTCATTAGCTCGCTTCATCCAGATGATCAATGTCACTGGTTGACATCTATGAGCTGGTTCCTCTTCTCAAAGTATTGAATTGGTTCTTCAGCCATCAGGTGTGTGTTTTAATATATTTTAAAGTCATATAAAAACTATTGTGTGTCCGTGTTTTACTGGTGCGTACCTGTAGGATGGTCCCGGACAGACATCTGTGGTTGGACACACAGGACCTGTCTCTGGTGATTACAATGAGTGTTGAATATATGAAGACAGTGACGGCCAGAAGACACACTTCATGTTATTACAATTAAAAGTACCATCACTTCATGTCACTTTAGTATATTTGTTTCTATGTCTTTATCATCATTGTCGTTGCTAATATTATCACTGTAGTGTCGGAGGATCAGTTGTCATGTGGCTCACGTGGCAGCAGCCTGGAGAGGCTCCGTGTCCACGCCTCCCTGCACATATATATATATATGAAGAAGCTTCTCGGTCCATCATTACGGGTTCCTCGTTCCCTCCAGGCTGACAAGGTGAGTCTTCACTCTTCTATCAACTGGTCCTGGTCCATTCACCATCAGGCCGTGTTTGAGTCCGACCCGGAGAGCCTCGTCCACGTCTCTCTTCCAGCCCCGTTGTTCTTCAATCTAATACTTTGGGATCAATATTCATTAACGATAAAGTGTGTGTGGTCTTTTCTCTCCCCAGGATTTCACAATGGCGACCTTCTCTCCCTGTCGTGGCTTCGCCCTTCTTCTTCTTCTTCTGTGCCCTCAATTCCTGACCGCATCAGCAGATGACCTCGTCATTGACACCGAGGGGGGGACAGTTCAAGGGAAGTTAATTCCTTCGCTGGGTGATAATATTAGAGCTTTTCTGGGAATTCCTTATGGGAAACCGCCTGTGGGGGAGCTGAGATTCAACCCTCCACTGCCAGCAGAGAGTTGGGAAGGAGTGTGGGACGCCACCAAATACTCAGATTCCTGCCACCAGATTCCGGACGATGCCTTTCCAGGTCGGTCCATGTTTACACGGATGGGCACAAGGCCGACATGTGTAGTTTATTGTGTTGTGAGTACACATCAGTGTCAGAAACACACGAGGGCAAAACTGCCCCGAAGAAATCTAATGTTGCCCGTGATATCACTGGAGGGGCAAACAATGAGCGTATCATGTAAAGAATAGAATTGAATATGATTGTCTGATTTCTGTTTTATAACAACACTTTGGATCTGTAGACTACTGCCTGATAGTCTCATTATTGCCATTGCTCTCATACTGTCAGTCTAAATAAGTATATTTTATATTTTTAAAGGTTAAATGTTATTTTACAAGTTTCAAAAAGTGCCCCCAATTTATTTGTAAATGCCCTGTTATCAAAATATGAATGTCAAAGGACCAGAGCAGTGGATCTCAACTGTTTGATGGCGAGCCTACAGTCCCAATCAGCCCAGTGACACTGATGAAGATCGCCTCTTTCTTTGAAAGGCTTCTTTGGTTCAGAGATGTGGAAACCCAACACTCCTCTGAGTGAAGACTGTCTGCACCTCAACGTCTGGGCTCCACGTTTCGAGACGGATGCCCCGTTGGCTCATGTCCTCGTCTGGGTCTATGGAGGCGCCTTCACCTCAGGAACAGCCTCTCTGCCCCTGTATGATGGCCGCTTCTTGAGTCAAACTGAAAATGTTATCATCGTCTCAATGAACTACAGGTAAGAACTCAAGTCAACTTCTCTTGAGTCTTATCGATGGGCTGTGGACCCAACAAGATCACTGCAGGTGGATTCCCCTTCAGGTGACTGCTGTCAACACACATGTCCTCCTTCTCGTGTGTTAGAGTCGGAGTTTTTGGGTTCCTGACCACTCCTGCCGATGAGGGCCTCCCGGCAACGAGGCCTGATGGACCAGCTTGGCCCTCCAGTGGGTTGCCAACAACATCGCTGCTTTTGGAGGGGATCCTACAAAGGTAAGGAGAGAATGTCCTCCAACAATCAGAGAATAAGACTTGTTTCTACGTTTGAACACACAACCATAGCAGCCGTTGGCTCGTGTGTCCAGGTGACTCTGTTTGGAGAGAGCGCTGGCTCAGCATCCGTGGGCTTCCAACTCATCTCTCCAGGGAGCCAGAGCTTCTTTACCAGGGCTGTGATGCAAAGTGGCGTTCCTAGTGCACCCTGGGCCGTGCTCAGCCAGGAGGACACCTGGCGCAGGTAGGGCTCCTCCTTCAGATGTGTTCTGTCTCAGTGGTTAGAAGCAGGAACAAGAGAACACTGACATGAAGACAATCAAAGGAATAGGATGCGTTCACAGCCATGACGGGTTCACTGTCTTTGTTCCATCACAAGCATGGCGTCCACAAAGGGTCAAAGACTCTCCCAACATTGGTTCTCTTTCTCAAAACGTCTCCTCCTCATTCCCTCCGTCACCGATTGCCTCGCTCCCTCTCTCCGTCCACATGCAGGTCTCTGGCTGGCCGAGCTGCTGGGTTGTCCCCCGTCTTCTGCAGCCGACATGAAAGTGTGTCTGCAGCAGGCTGATCCTCAGGACCTCCTAGATAACGAGTACAACACCCTCTCAGTGCCTGAGATCGTCCCCATTCCCTTTGCCCCTTAAACCGTCCGGGAAAAGGAATTTTCCCGCCCGAAAGTAGGTTAACGTTTGTGTTGTTCTCCCCCTTAAAACCGGGGTCCCAAAAAAAACTGTTTGGATAACCCGCAAACCATTCCTTTTTAAAACCCGCTTTCCCCCAAAGGGAAATTAAGGGGTATTTTCCCGACGGAAAATGGAAAACAACCTTTTAAGGTTTGGGTTTTTCCTCCCAGGCATTGGAAAAAGTTGGCCGTAAGTTTAAAAAAAGATGTGCTTTTTTGGCATTTCCCAGGAAGAAAGGGCCATTCCTTGGGGTTTTTATACCTTGCCCCGGGTTTTTAAACCCCAAACCCACGCTTTCCCCGAGGATTTTATTCCGACCGGAGTGCCGATTCAATGTTTTTCAAGTTGGATTTCCGGGGGGAAATTTTTTTGGCCACCCCTCCCAAAAACCGAATTTGGGGGCGGATGAGGAAAAAAGGGTCTTTAAGCCCGTGACCTGGGGGGAAGGGTTTGGAAGACCCAAGAGGTTTCCTGCCTGGGAATTTCCCCCTCGGGAGGTAAAGAGCCGGCCAAATTCCTTCAAGGGGTTTCCCCCCGGGGAAGGGGGTTGTCTAAAAGTTTTACAGGGAAACCCCATTTCTTGGCCCCTTGTGGAAAAAGGGTTTTTTCCCCTGAAACCAACCTAAGAGGAAAAGAGGGTTAAAGTTTGTTCATTTAAAATTTTTCCCCCAAAAAAAAAAAACCCCAGGTTGGGGGAAGACTTTTTCTAATTTACTTACCACCCTCCCAAAATTTCCCAGAAACCAACACCAAATAAGTTTTCTTGGAAGTAAGGGGTCACTTGGGCCCCGGAAAGGGTTTTGGCCTTTTTCAAAGGTTTATTGGGCCAATTTTCCCGGCGGGGGATAAAAAACTTGGGGAAAAGACCAATTTCCTCCCTGGTTTGGTTTGGGGCCCTCCCAATTACTTTTTTACTGAAAAAATTGGTTTTTTTTAAGGAAACCCCATTTATTGGGGAAAAGGCCCCCGAAAAAATAGAAAATATGCACCCAAAAAAACGGTTCCCAAGGGGGAAAGATATTTAAATTTAAATGTTCACTCTAACAATTTCCTTTTTCCCAAAAAAAAAAAGGGACGGTTTAAACACCTTCCCCCTTTTATCTTTTAACTTTCCTTTTTATATTCCCCCCAAAAACCCCCACACACAACCAACACACAACTTTACGTTTATTCCGAAGTCAGAAACGTACTTTTTGCCAGGAAAGCCCCTTTGGGGCCTTTTTTCAAAAGCATTACCAATTTAAAAAACCCCTTGGGGTAAAAAGCTGTTTTTAATTTTTGACTTTTTATTTTAAATTTTTCTGGGTGGAATCAGCCTTTATCCACAAATTTAAAAATTTTTAAAATTTTCCCTTTTGGGGAAAAAAAGTTTTTGGGGGTTTTCTTTTAGTCCCTTTCATTAAAATAAAAACAACAGAAAAATATGACCCAAACCCGGTTTTTTTTTTGCAATGCAAAAAAACATCGTATTTTTTAAATTACAATTTTTAATTTAAAATTTTTCTTTACCTTTTTTTCCCCAATGCCCCAAACCTTTTTTGAGAAAATTTTTAAAGGGACCCGGAACACCCCTTCCTCCTGTTTTGGTAAAAACTTTTCCTCTTGTATGGAAAACGAAGGGGTCATTCACCACATAATTTTTCCCAAAGCTTAATCCCCTTGGGGTTTTGGCCCCTTTCTTTTTTGATTTGAAAGTCTTTTTAAGTTTGGGCTTTTTTTGTTCAAACTCCTGGGGTGAATGCTTTTTTCCCGCATTGGCATTTAAAAAAAATCAAATTTTCTCCAAAATTTGTGGCCCCTTTTGGGCCCCAAATTTTTACTCAAAAAACCCCCATTTAAGATAGGGTTTTGGGAAGTGCGGGGCAACCGACCCAAAAACCCGAAGTCCCAAATAAAAAGAAGCAAAGTTTCCCCAAAAAACCCCGGGGCTCCCTGGCAGGGGAAATTTTTGGGGTAAAAGTGCCCCTTTTTCTCATTTCAACCCCAAATTTCAAGCCCCTATCCCTGAATGAAAAATCCCAAGGTTTTGGGAAACAAAAAAATCTGTTGGGGTTAATATCACTTAATAAATTTGGGGCCAAAGTTTTCTCAGTTTGCAACCCCCTTGGGGTTTTTGCCCCACATGAAATTTAACCGTTAAAATCTCCCGGGGTTTTTTGCTTTTTAAAAGGTTTGGGCTTTTAAAAAACTAAAAAACCCCCGGGGAAAGGTTTTGATTCCCCCATTGGCTTAAAAAAATTTGAATAAAGGTGGGTTCCGGGAAAAAGAGGACCCCGGGAAGGAAGGGTTTTTAAGGCCCAAAGGCCCCCTTGTTGGGAACCTTTGAACCTTGGGAGCCCCAAACCCTTTGACAAGGAAACCGTGTTTTGGTTTCCGAGTTGTTTTATTTTTTGGGCCCAAAAACCTGTGCTCCTTTTGGGGGAGATCTAGGAGGTCCAAAGGGTCTGGGTTGGGGTTTAAAACTGGGGTTCGGGGGCCCCCTTCCCGGGAATGAGTCCAAGGTCTTTGGGGTTAAAAGGGGAAGGGGGCGGGGGGCTTCAATGGGATCAGGTTTGGTTTGGGGGAAGGAATGGGGTCCCGAGGGGGGCTTTTATAGAATCCCCCAATTTTGGTTGGGGGAATGAAATGGGGGACAGGGAAAGGTTAGGAAAATCTTGGCGGGTTGGGGAAGGGTAACGGGGTTCAGGGGGCCGGAGAACTAACCCCGGGGGGTTTGAGGTTCTTTCCCGGGGGGGCTTCAGGGAGAGAAATTTTGGCTGGGGGTTGGGGGTGCGGGGGCAAGGGGGAGGCTTTGGGATGAGGGGGTTTTCCCAAAGGCCCGGGGGTTTTTGGGGGTTTTGGGGGTTTTAACCTTTTGGGGTTCCCAAGGGGGCCCTTTGGGGTGAGGGTCCCGGTTTGGGGGGGAGGTTTTTAATTTTGGGGAACAGAGGGGGGCCAAAAGGCAATCTTTTGGGGGAGGGTCTTCAAGGGGGGTTTAAAGATCTTTGGGTTTGGGGGTTTAGGATGAACTGGGGTTCAGGGGAGGCTTCAGGGGGAGATCCAAGGTCTGGTTGGGGTTGAGGATGAACTGGGGTTGCAGGAGGAGGCTTCAGGGGATGAGATCTATGGTCTGGTTGGGGTTGAGGATGAACTGGGGTTGCAGGAGGAGGCTTCAGGGGATGAGATCTATGGTCTGGTTGGGGTTGAGGATGAACTGGGGTTACAGAGGGAGGCTTCAGGGGATGAGATCTATGGTCTGGTTGGGGTTGAGGATGAACTGGGGTTACAGAGGGAGGCTTCAGGGGATGAGATCCAAGGTCTGGTTGGGGTTGAGGATGAACTGGGGTAACAGAGGGAGGCTTCAGGGGGGAGATCAAGGTCTGGTTGGGGTTGAGGATGAACTGGGGTTCAGGGGAGGCTTCAGGGGAGATCCAAGGTCTGGTTGGGGGTTTAGGATGAACTGGGGTTCAGAGGGAGGCTTAGGGGGAGATCTATGGTCTGGTTGGGGTTGAGGATGAACTGGGGTTAAAAGAGGGAGGCTTCAGGGGAGAGATCCAAGGTCTGGTTGGGGTTGAGGATGAACTGGGGTTCAGGGGGGAGGCTTCAGGGGTGAGATCTATGGTCTGGTTGGGGTTGAGGATGAACTGGGGTTCAGGGGGGAGGCTTCAGGGAGAGATCTATGGTCTTTTGGGGTTTAGGATGAACTGGGGTTCAGGGGGAGGCTTCAGGGGGTGAGATCTATGGTCTGGTTGGGGTTGAGGATGAACTGGGGTTCAGGGGAGGCTTAGGGGAGATCCAAGGTCTGGTTGGGGTTGAGGATGAACTGGGGTTAAAAGAGGGGGGCTTCAGGGAGATCTATGGTCTGGTTGGGGGTTTAGGAAGAACTGGGGCAGAGGGAGGCTTCAGGGAGAGATCCAAGGTCTGGTTGGGGTTGAGGATGAACTGGGGTTACAGAGGGGGGCTTCAGGGGGGAGATCCAAGGTCTGGTTGGGGTTTTAGGATGAACTGGGGTTGAGGGAGGCTTCAGGGAGAGATCTATGGTCTGGTTGGGGTTTAAATGGGGTTGGAAAGGGGGGCTTCAGGGACGAAAATCTTTGGTTTTTTGGTTTGGGGTTTTAGGTGAACCCGGGGGTTCAGAGGGAAGGTTCAGGGGGGGAAAATCAAGGTTTTGGGGGAAAGGGGAAATGGGGTTCAGGAAAGGGGGCAGGGGAATTTTGAATCCCCCATTTTTCCCTTTTTTTAAATGAAATGGGGTTGCAGGAGGAAGGCCTTCAGGAAAAAGAGATCTATGGGGCTTTGGTTTTGGGGGTTTGAGGGGAAACGGGGTTTACAAAGGAAAAGGTTCCAAAAAAGGGAAAAAAAAGGATTTTTAATTTGGGCTTTTGGGGTTTGAAAGGTGCCCCCGGGGGCAGAGGGGGGTTGGATGAGGTTTTTCCCTTTTGGTTGGGTTTAGGAAAGAAATTGGGGTAAAAAAGGTTAAAAAGGAAAAGATTTTAGGGTTTTTGGGTTTGGGGGGAATGGGGGAGGGGGGCTTCGGGACGAGAAACCTATTCCCCGGTTGGGGTTTGGGGGAACCGCAGGGGGCCTTTAGGGCCCAAACCATGGTCGGTTTTTGGGGAACTTGGGGGAAAAGAGGACCCCTTTAGGGGGGACATTCTGGTTGGGGGGGTTTTTTCCCCCTTTTTTCCCCCCTTTAACCCCCGGATTTAATTTTTTCTTCCCCCTTGGTGGGGGGAGGGTGATCCTGGGGCTGGGAAGGCCCTTTTTTTTAAGGGGTAAAAAAGTTTAAAAACCCATGGGCCAAAGGGAACCCCCAGGCAAGGAATTTTGGAAATTTTAATTTCTTTCCCCCAATTTTCCCCTCCCCTTTTTAAAAAACCCTTTTGAAAACTTAAAAAACCCCCCAGGGGCTAAAAAAATTGAAGGAATTCTTCAAAATTCCCCAAAAAAAAAAGAAAAATTTTTCTATATTTTAAAAAATTTTTAGGACGTCATCTGCAGACACCACAGGAGTTTCCACTAAAAGAAAAGGATCCAAAATGAATGAATAAATAAAGGTATCTCTCTAATGTGGGCGTCTCCTTTGCTCGTACCGTTGGTTATGAAGGTGTTCCTTCTCTGGTCATTGAGACGTTGGAGTGGAGGTTCTTCTCTCTGCTCTCCCTGTTGTTTACTTTCTTTTGAATGACTTAAGATCGGGCTAGAAATTAATGAATTGAAAGAGTATACAGATTCAGTTTTTGTACGGATTTGCAGAATGTGAGAAGCTTCTGAACGACTGCAGACCATCGGAGACGTATCACTCACACGAAGCGCTCGGCCTTTGTTGAACCGTCGCCGAGCGTTTGCCTCCGAGGCTCCGCCTCCATCCGTCCGCCGTCAGATGTCTTCTGCTGGCGGATCTTCGTCCGGACGATGTAGGACTCCTTCAGGAGGACACTTCTCTCGCTCATCCCCACCTTCGCTTTCTCCTCCTCCTCCTCCTCCTCCTCCTCCTCCTCATCCTCATCCTCCTCCTCGCATTCACTTTCTTTCTTCCTCGCCTGCTCACGATGACCGCCGGAAAAGAGGTTGTCCGATTCGTCCGTCTGGGGAAGGCGCTTCCTCTTCTTTCCCCAGCCGCGGATCACAGAGTTGGGGATGTAGCCGTCCGGAGCGATGGGCCATCGCTCCATGTTCACGTCGAGGGTTTTGAGACAAGTTTCAAGTTTCAAGTTTCAAGTTTTTATTGTCACATCCCCTTTTATACAAGTATAATCGGTTTGTGAAATTCTTATGTGCAAAACACCCGACAGCAGTAGCAGACTAAAAAAAGAATAAGAATGAGAATAAACTATACAATATCCACAAAAAAAGAAGAAAGTATTAACAATATATATATATAAAACAATGTAATAGAATATACATCATGACAATATATATATATAAAACAATGTAATAAAATATACACTTTTTTGAGACAATATATATATATATGTATATACATACAATATATATATACAATATATATATATATAAAACAATGTAATAAAATATACACCATGGCCATAGATATTCACAGAATATGTTCTGGTGTATAGTGTTAATGAGGGTCTCAGTCCTTGTTCAGCAGCCTGATGGCCTGACTGAAGAAGCTGTCCCTCAGTCTGTTTGTCGGCACTTGATACGCGGTATCGCCTGCCTGACGGTAGAAGGGTGAACAGTTTGTGGCCGGGGTGGTTATTGTCTTTCATCATCCGTTTGGCCCTGGCCACGCACCGCTTGGTGTATATGTCCAGGATGGAGGGAAGCTCACCTCCAACGATGTACTGTGCCGACCGCACCACCTCTGTAGTGCCCTACGCCCAGGGCGGTGCAGTTCCCGTACCAGACGGTGATGCAACCTGTCAGAACACTCTCGATGGTACTGGTGTAGAATGTTCTGAGGATGCGGGGCCATGTTGAATTTCCTCAGTCGCCTAAGGAAATACAGGCGTTGTTGGGCCCTTTTCACCACGTGAGTGGTGTGCGTGGTCCATGTGAGGTCCTCGGAGATGTGCACGAGGAACTTGAAGCTGCTGACCTCTCTACTGCAACTCCGTCTATGGAGATGGGGTGTGCTCTCCTCTCCGCTTCCTGTAGTCCACGATCAGCTCCTTGGTCTTCTTGACGTTGAGGACGAGGCTGTTCTCCTAGCACCACTGTACCAGTGATCCAACCTCCTCCCTATAGGCTGTCTCGTGTGCGGTGATCAGCCCCAACACTGTTGTGTCGTCAGCAAACTTGATGATGACGTTGGAGCTGTGCATGGCCGTGCAGTGGGGTGTACAGGGAGTAGAGGAGAGGGCTCAACACGCATCCTGAGGGGCTCCGTGTTGAGGGTCAGCGGCTCTGAGGTGGTACTGCCCATCCTCACCACCTGGCGGCGCCGACAGGAAGTCCAGTATCCAGCTGCACATGGTAGAGTGCAGGCCTAGACCTCTGAGCTTGGTGTCGAGCTTGGCGGAACAATAGTGTTGAACGCTGAGCTGTAGTCCACAACCAGCATTCGACACAACAGTTCCTCCCTCCAGGTCGGAAAGGGCGGTGGGAAGTGCCATGGCAATTGCGTCGTCGGTGGATCTGTTTTGACGATATGCAAATTGCCATGGGTCCAGCGTGGCAGGCAACATGGAACAAATGAAGTCCTTGACCAACCTCTCAAGCATTTACTGACAATCGAGGTGAGGGCTACGGGTCTCCAGTCATTCAGGCAGGTTACCTTGGGGTGTTTGGGGACAGGCACAATGGTGGACATCTTGAAGCTCTCAGGAACAACAGCCTGGGACAGGGAGAGGTTGAAGATGTCTGCAAGACTCCTGCCAACTGGTCTGCACATGCTCTGAGGCGCGCCCGGGATGTGGTCGGGACCTGCCGCCTTCCGGATGTCCACCCGCTTGAAGGCTCTCGCACGTCAGCCTCTGAGATGATCAGCAGGCTGGTCTCCTCGGCAGCGCTGCCTTGCGGGCTGCCGTCACGTCGAACCGAGCAAAGAATGTATTTAGCTCGCCTGGGAGGGAGGTAGAGGAGTTCTCTTCACCGCTGGTTCTCCCTCTGAAGTCCGTGATTGTCTGTAGCCCCTTCCACACACCTCTCACGTCATGGCTCTTGAGCTTTTCCTCCACCTTGTTCCTGAACTCCCGCTTGGCAGAGCCGATGGTCTTACGGAGGTCGAGCGGCTCTTTTGTATTCCGCCATATTCCCGAGTCAAAGGCGTGTTACGTCGAGTGCAGCGAACATCGCCATTTATCCACGGTTTCTGGTTGGGATAAATCCGAACCGACTTGGTAGGAACAACGTCATCTATGCATTTCTTGATGAACCCGGTGACTGAGGACGCGTACTCACTGACGTTGTTGTCCGACGCGACCCTGAACACATCCCAGTCAGCACGTTCAAAACAGTCCTGTAGCATAGACTCCGATTGGTCCGACCAGCGTTGCACTTCCTTCACAGCGATTGGTTGCTGCTTCAGCCTCTGCCTGTAGGCGGGGAGTAGTTGGATGGAGCGGTGGTCCGATTTGCCGAACGGTGGGCGGAGGAGGGCTTTGTATCCATCCCGGAAGGGAGTGTAGCAGTGGTCGAGAATCCGCTCCCCCCGCGTGTTGCTTGTTATGTGTTGGTAGAACTTCGGGAGAACTTTCTTCAGGTTCGCTTTGTTGAAGTCCCCCGCCACAATGAAAGCAGCCTCGGTGTGCCGACTCCTGCTCGCTGATCGCCCGTAGAGTTCCTTCAGCGCTATGTCCGTGTTAGCTTGAGGCGGAATGTACACAGCAGTTACGGTGACTGCTGTAAACTCCGCGTAGCCAGAATGGTCGACACGAGCATTAGGTACTCCAGGTCCGGG
>NC_079407.1:2023667-2076167 GCF_029220125.1 Pseudoliparis swirei
CCGGAAAAGAGGTTGTCCGATTCGTCCGTCTGGGGAAGGCGCTTCCTCTTCTTTCCCCAGCCGCGGATCACAGAGTTGGGGATGTAGCCGTCCGGAGCGATGGGCCATCGCTCCATGTTCACGTCGAGGGTTTTGAGACGTGAAGCGATCTTCATCAGCCGCAGATCAGGACTCCTTCACCCGACGTCTGGACACGTGGAAGAGGAAAGAAGAGTCGGATATTTGGGAAATCACATTTGCCATCTTGCCTGATGAGTTGGATGAGAATACCGCTCTCATGTCTGGACTGTAACTATGAAGCTACACTGCCAGCCGAGTTAGCTTAGCTTAGCGTAGCTTAGCCAGCCCACTTATGTACACATTCAAATCTCATTTAACCAGTAAACAAATCTGAAAAAGGAGACAGAGATTTAGATCAATCTCTACCACAGACTGTAAATAAGAGGTGGCGGTGTCGTCAGTTTGAACACGCATACACATGCCCTGCTTTATGGTCTGTAACATGTGTATGTGTACAGTTTATATATATTTATGTTTATATATATATATTATATATACACATATGTCTATATATATATATATATAGACATGTATATAAATACATATATATATGTATAAACATATATATATACATACAACTATATATATACATATATAAACATATGTATACATACTTTGTTATACTTTTCTGAACTTTTGTATTCTTTACAGATGATATCGTTTCTCTAGATTTACCAAACAATCCTCTCATCTTAAAAAAACACCTAAAGCACGACAATAATAAACATCCACCTCCCGTTGAATAATAAAAGCACATTTAGTAAGTCCAGTAACTCACCAGCAGGAACTCCCTCTTCCTGCAGGGCTTCGGCTGTGATCCGTTTGTATCATTCAAATTTAAACATTGTCTTTTGAATTCAAACAACTAATGTGCAGACAGGAACCACAACAGTGTCAACAAAACCAGGAGACGGATTAATCTGTGTATGTAATGAGTGTTAAACAGGATCAATTACAAAACAGGAGCTATAAACAGTTGCTTTTAATTTGTGTACAAAGATTACAATAATGATGCAAAAATATTCACATGTAGAAAAGGAAGAAAATAATTTCTTTATCGTTTTGATACGTTTGAAACAAAGTCGGTAAGACATCCATCCGGGTTGATTTGGATATATATATATATATATAAATATATGCACATATACATATATACTTGTATTAGTGGCGGGAGGCTCAATCACCATCGTGTTGATTTCCACTTACACACACATATGAAATCTTCAAGCTTTAATTCATAAATGTAATAAATCTTATATAAATCTTATAAAATCTTCTTTTAATGATCCGATAGATGTGATTATTCAAAACCACACAAACTTTCACCAAATATATATTTATTAAACCCCTGGTTGTTTATGATTCATGGATTTTTTTTCTCAATTTGAATGCCTCATAACCGACTAATGAGACGACAATGACGTCACACTGTGACCAACCTTAACCCATGACCCACAGCTTGACCTCCAGGAGCCTCCACCGAGGCGCGAGCTCAGCGCCGGCCGCCGGTGGACGGGTCGTAGGGCGCGATGATGCAGAACACACAGCCGGCCTCCTGGAAAGCCTGCCTCATTTCCACCTAGTGGCCACAAAGCAGACTGCAGGTCAGGTCTCACCGGAGAACCGACGACCTGTGGTTGTTTTAATACTTATCTGTTATACTTGTTTATTACTTATATGTATTATACTTAAACAGTTGTATTACTTATATTTAGTTATTACTTATATTTATAATATTTGTTTATTACTTATATTTATTATACTTGTTTATTTCTTATATGTATTATACTTAATAATATTTACTGTTTTATTACTTATTTATTCGATTATAACTTAATATACTTATACAGTTTTATTAACTATATTATTATACTTAAACAGTTATACGTTAACAGTTATACTTATATTTAATTATAAAAGCCGTTAAGAAATATGTTTTTTGTTTTTTATTCTGCAAAAATTCGGCAGGAACGAACGCAGAAAATAAGTCGATGTATTTAAAAAGTCACAATGTGAAGATGAAGGTGAAGAGGCTCACCAGTCTGGCTTCATCCAGGCAGAGGCCCACCACCGCCCCCCCGCTGCCCGGGAGCTTCACCGCCGAGCCAAACTGCCAATGAAAACAGAGAAGAGTGAAACCCATTGAGTACGTCACGGGAGCCCTGAGAGGTACTTATACACACTCTGTGTATTAATACATATTAAATATTTATATTAAAACTGACGTCAATTAGATATATAGTCTATGTTTCTGACGGAGAACTAAAGCCGTAATCTAGGTTCTCTAGACTCCATGAAGTCCCGTGGCTTCATGGAGTCCTGTGTCATGGAGTCTGGTGGCTTAAATGAATCTGGTGTCTAAAACTGGTATTGATGTTTTGAGGTGGACTATCCCTTTAAGGACGTACCTGCTTCGCCAGCTGAACCATCTTGAGATTCCCAGGACCCAGACACTCATCTGTGTAGACGGACCTGTGGGGAACGCGGTTACTTCAGCTGCGAGTGTAACACCAGCGCCTCGCATCAAACATATGTGTGTATATATATATATATATACATATATATATGTATGTATATATACACATGTGTATGTATATATATATATACAGGGTCTACCTCCGGAGATCAAAGTTCTGGTCCATCAGTTGAGCCAGACGCTGCCAGTCTCTGTCCTGAAGAGCCGCCCTGAGGGGGAGGACATTCTCAACCTTTAACGTCTATCGTCGGCCACCACACAGAGAACAAAAGGTGAGGTATATAATATATTTAGATAATCCCAGGGTAACTGGTGTCTTCACAAAACCTGGACCGCTACTTGTTGCATGAATTCTTCATCGAAGCTCTCAAACCAACCTCGCTTGATCCGTGAGCTCAGCGAAGGTCTTCATGGCCTCGACGACCAGCGGCTCTCCTGTGGAGACACGAGGCAGCGATACAGACCGTTAAGAGGAAGTCCTCACGAAGTCCTCAATAAGTTCTTAAAGTTCTTTAAATCCTTAATAAGTCCTCACAAAGTCTTTAAAGTCCTTATTAAGTCCTTATAGTCCTCAATAAGTCCTCAACAGTTCTTAATAAGTCTGTAAAGTCCTCAAAAAGTGCTTTAAGTTCTTAATAAGTCCTTAATGAAGTTCTTAATAAGTCCTCAATAAGTCCTTAAAGTCCTCAATAAATCCTTTAAAACCTCAATAGGCTAAGTCGTCAATAAGTTGTTAAAGTCGTCAATAAGTTCTTAAATGTGTCAATAAGTTGTAAATACCGTAATAATCTGTCTACTGTATATGTATTACTATATATTATTATTAACCTGGTAAAACCACCTAAAGGAATAAAACCCTTCATTTGAGGACGCACCGTTGAGCCAGCGCTGCCGGACGTTGCTGTGGATGCGTCCAGAATCACTGGGGTCGCTCAGGTAGGCCAGCCAGAAGGGGGGCAGCCCCCCCATGTCCAGAGACAGGTAGTTCCCTGGGACACACACACACACACTTATATACACACACACACACATGTGTTTGTATCAGCGTCTAGAGACAGAAGTAGATTCAGTACCGTAGCCCTGCTCCTCCATCAGCTTCTTGCTGAAGTCCATGTAGACTAAACCCTCGTAGACCTGAGGAGGCAAAGAGGTAACGGGTCACGGAGGTATTTTACTTAAAGAGGTAACGGGTCACGGAGGTATTTTACTTAAAGAGGTAACGGGTCACGGAGGTATTTTATTTAAAGAGGTAACGGGTCACGGAGGTATTTTATTTAAAGAGGTAACGGGTCACGGAGGTAAATTATTTAAAGAGTAAATGGTTCACAGAGGTATATTATTTAAAGAGGTAACGGGTCACGGAGGTATTTTACTTAAAGAGGTAATGGGTCACGGAGGTATTTTACTTCAAGAGGTAACGGGTCACGGAGGTATTTTATATAAAGAGGTAACGGGTCACGGAGGTACAGTATTTTACTTAAAGAGGTAACGGGTCACGGAGGTATTTTATTTAAAGAGGTAACGGGTCACGGAGGTATTTTATATAAAGAGGTAACGGGTCACGGAGGTATTTTACTTAAAGAGGTAACGGGTCACGGAGGTATATTATTTAAAGAGTAAATGGTTCACAGAGGTATATTATTTAAAGAGGTAACGGGTCATGGAGGTATATTATTTAAAGAGGTAACGGGTCACGGAGGTATTTTACTTAAAGAGGTAACGGGTCACGGAGGTATTTTACTTAAAGAGGTAACGGGTCACGAAGGTATATTATTTAAAGAGAAAACGGGTCACGGAGGTATTTTATATAAAGAGGTAACGGGTCACGAAGGTATATTATTTAAAGAGAAAACGGATCACGGAGGTATTTTATATAAAGAGGTAACGGGTCACGGAGGTATATTATTTAAAGAGTAGATGGTTCACAGAGGTATATTATTTAAAGAGGTAACGGGTCACGAAGGTATATTATTTAAAGAGAAAACGGGTCCTGGAGGTGTTTTACTTAAAGGAGGTTCTGTGACCCACCTGGACCACTCGGTCCTGGAGACCAGCCGTGATGAAGAGCTCCTCCGTCTCCACGTTGAGGATGAAGTTGGCTCGGATCGACTTCGGGAGATCCTGGAGTAGAAAACATAAATACGAGAAAAGCCTTTAAATCTTCTATAATATCCTGTTACTGGATCATACAGGACTGTCTCAGAAAATTAGAATATTGTGATGAAGTTCTTTATTTTCTGTAATGCAATTAAAAAAACAAAAATGTCATGCATTCTGGATTCATTACAAATCAACTGAAATATTGCAAGCCTTTTATTCTTTTAATATTGCTGATTATGGCTTACAGCTTAAGAAAACTCTAAAATCCTATCTCATAAAATTTTAATATTTCCTCAGACCAAGTAAAAAAAAAGATTTATAACAGCTGAGTGTTTGTCAAGGCTCAGGAAACCCTTGCAGGTGTTTCGAGTTAATTAGACAATTCAAGTGATTTGTTTAATACCCTACTAGTATACTTTTTCATGATATTCTAATATTTAGAGATAGGATATTTGAGTTTTCTTAAGCTGTAAGCCATAATCAGCAATATTAAAAGAATAAAAGGCTTGCAATTTTTCAGTTGATTTGTAATGAATCCAGAATGCATGACATTTGTTTTTTTAATTGCATTGCAGAAAATAAAGAACTTCATCACAATATTCTAATTTTCTGAGACAGTCCTGTATATCTTTAAACATAAATATATATATATTTGTATATATATATTATTTTTAATCTAAATACATGTATTTTAATATGATATACTGTATATATATAATTTGGTCTTTTTTATATATATTCTTTTTTTTAATATACATTTTTAAATATAAATATACATAAAACATCTGTAATGTATATATATATGAAATATAAATAGATATATTTAAATATATATCTTTTTAAATATAATTTTAAAAAATATATATATACATTTTTTAAATATAAATATATATAATATAAATATATATATATATATTTAAATATAAATATATATTTTTAAGTATATATATTTAAATATTTTCTTTTTTTGAAAATATAAATATATACAGTATATATATATATATATATATATAGAGAGAGATATTTTTAAATATAAATAATTTGGGAGTCCTCACGTCGTCTGTGATGTTGTAGAACTTCATGAGACACTTCAGGGTTGCGGAGACAATGGCGCTGTGAAAGGAAACCGTCGTGAACTGGGAGACGACGACGTTCCCGACAGAAGAGAAACTAACAGAAACGTTTACCTGCTGCCGGCGAGGCCCTGCAATTAAAAAACAAAAACAGACAGAATCATTTCCTGGTCACATGACCTTCTCACGCCGAACCCTGAGACCAGCGGAGTGGTTCCTCACCACCTGCCGAGGAATGTTGGTGTCGTACTTCAGGGTGAAGTTCTGCTTCGTCAACGCCAGGCTGCAAGAAGAGAAGAAGCCTTAAAACTTCCTCGACACGAACAATACGAGTCATCTCAACCAGTCAAAGAAGAACCAGCCACACAAGAGAGATATCCACCGTGGGACAGAAGCAACTTTGCTCACCCTTGTTTGGAGCAGAACTGGTAGAACTTCTTGCAGGTGGCCTGCAGCAACCGCAACCCTCCCAGGTATCTAGGGAGGAAGATGAGGAGGAGGAAGAGGAGGAAGCTTTAGAACCCCACCCCGGTCTGCGTCCCGGCTAACGTTGACGGGGTACGCACCCTTCCTTTCTGCTAATGCAGAACAGATCTTGCAGGCTTCCAAACTCGGTGGGGTCGTTGAGTGGATGAGGGAGCAGAACCTGCAAGGCGACGCGTTGGTTTTACTGAACACATTCATGTTACCAAGAAATAAAAAAGGTGTTTCAGCCGGCGAGCGTTACCAACGTCTGGCTCTCCAGCAGCGTGACCTCGGCCCAGAAGTTACAGATGGACATGGCGATGGTTTTCCCGTTGAAGCCGTCGGACGGGTTCCCCATTAACCCCACCCTGGGGTTGAGGAGCCAATCAAAAGAGTCGTTCGAGAATGTCGGCATCACCGGTTCACCCCCGAGCTCGGCTTGTTCCTCACCTGGCGAACGACCTGCACGTGATGGGTTTGGCGAGAGCGTCTTGCGGCTTGGTGGAGTAGTGAGTGAGCCACCTGGTGTAGTCAGACAGGCCCTGTGACAGTTCAGAAATATAACGACCAAAAAAGGGCTTTTAAATACAAAGTAATGCACTTAAAATCTCGTTTTAATTTTCCTGCCATTTTTTTGAAGCCTCGGAGTTCGGCCATCTTGGTTTCTTTTTAGCAACCAGAGAACAGGAAGTGGTAACGTGTCACAAACGTTTCATTTAAAAAACATCTGCCTGGGGCCGTGGAGTTACCAGAGAAGAGAGTTTACTGGACCCCACATTTCGTTTGGTCTAGTTGCATTGTGGGTAATGTAGGCACCAGAGAGTTTCTGAGGAGACTCTTTTCTTTCCTTTAACATTCTTTGAGAGTCTCGCACTTCTGACGGATGAAAGGTGGAGTTCAGACCTCCATCTCTGGATTTGAAGGCAGTGCTGGAGGAGGAGCAACAACCTGGAGGAGGAAGTGAGGAACGTTACGAACCACTTGTCCAATGAGCTGGAAGCCGGTCGGAAGCTTCATCCCGAACACATCTAGCTTCTTCTCGTTGACGAGCCACTCCTGAAGAGAAATGATGACATCATGATCATGCACCGAGCCCAGGGGACTGGTCTCTGCTGGATCTGGGTCTAGTCCATGGTGGACTGGTCTCTGCTGGATCTGGGTCTAGTCCATGGTGGACTGGTCTCTGCTGGAGTTTGAGCTGAAGGAAGTTCTGGTTGACCTGCTGGACGTCATCTGGTTTCACCAGAACCCGACCCGGTGGCTCAGATGAGAAGCTTTAAGAAGAGCTCTGTAGAACCAGACCCCCTTCTCTCTGGTGGTCTGTTTACTGATGGAGGTCTAGAGAGGACCAGGACTACACTGAGGTCTATAGAGGACCAGGACTACACTGAGGTCTCTAGAGGACCAGGACTACACTGAGGTCTCTAGAGGACCAGGACTACACTGAGGTCTCTAGAGGACCAGGACTACACTGAGGTCTCTAGAGGACCAAGACCACACTGAGGTCTATAGAGGACCAGGACTACACTGAGGTCTCTAGAGGACCAGGACCACACTGAGGTCTATAGAGGACCAGGTCTACACTGAGGTCTCTAGAGGACCAGGACCACACTGAGGTCTCTAGAGGACCAGGACTACACTGAGGTCTATAGAGGACCAGGACTGCACTGAGGTCTCTAGAGGACCAGGACTGAGAACTAGAGGACCAGGACTACACTGAGGTCTCTAGAGGACCAGGACTACACTGAGGTCTATAGAGGACCAGGACTACACTGAGGTCTCTAGAGGACCAGGACTACACTGAGGTCTATAGAGGACCAGGACTACACTGAGGTCTCTAGAGGACCAGGACTACACTGAGGTCTCTAGAGGACCAGGACTACACTGAGGTCTCTAGAGGACCAGGACTACACTGAGGTCTATAGAGGACCAGGACTACACTGAGGTCTCTAGAGGACCAGGACTACAATGAGGTCTCTAGAGGACCAGGACTACACTGAGGTCTATAGAGGACCAGGACTACACTGAGGTCTCTAGAGGACCAGGACTACACTGAGGTCTATAGAGGACCAGGACTACACTGAGGTCTCTAGAGGACCAGGACTACACTGAGGTCTATAGAGGACCAGGACTACACTGAGGTCTCTAGAGGACCAGGACCACACTGAGGTCTCTAGAGGACCAGGACTACACTGAGGTCTATAGAGGACCAGGACTACTCTGAGGTCTCTAGAGGACCAGGACTGAGAACTAGAGGACCAGGACTACACTGAGGTCTCTAGAGGACCAGGACTACACTGAGGTCTATAGAGGACCAGGACTACACTGAGGTCTCTAGAGGACCAGGACTACACTGAGGTCTATAGAGGACCAGGACTACACTGAGGTCTCTAGAGGACCAGGACTACACTGAGGTCTCTAGAGGACCAGGACTACACTGAGGTCTCTAGAGGACCAGGACTACACTGAGGTCTATAGAGGACCAGGACTACACTGAGGTCTCTAGAGGACCAGGACTACAATGAGGTCTCTAGAGGACCAGGACTACACTGAGGTCTATAGAGGACCAGGACTACACTGAGGTCTATAGAGGACCAGGACTACACTGAGGTCTATAGAGGACCAGGACTACACTGAGGTCTCTAGAGGACCAGGACTACACTGAGGTCTATAGAGGACCAGGACTAACATAAGGTATATAGGACAAGGACTACACTGAGGTCTATAGAGGACCAGGACTACACTGAGGTCTCTAGAGGACCAGGACTACAATGAGGTCTCTAGAGGACCAGGACTACACTGAGGTCTATAGAGGACCAGGACTACACTGAGGTCTATAGAGGACCAGGACTACACTGAGGTCTATAGAGGACCAGGACTACACTGAGGTCTCTAGAGGACCAGGACTACACTGAGGTCTATAGAGGACCAGGACTAACATAAGGTATATAGGACAAGGACTAGACTGAGACTGGTTCAGGATCAGATTAAAGTTCCTCACTTTCACTTAAATGATAATTAATCTGCTGAAATAACATTTATTATAGAGCCTACGAACCCAGAACCGACCGAAGGACCGGTCTGTGGCTCGGGTCTGCAGCTTGAGGAAGTCCGGCAGGTGGGTCAGGGTTTCTCTCTGGATGCAGTAAAACACCACGCTGGCGAGCCGGGATGCCGTCAGTCCCTCGTGTGGCTTCTCCAGGAAGCGAGTTATCCTGATTCAGAACAATTGTTTTTTGTAAATTACTGAATAATTTCTAAAAAAAATATTTTTCAATTTATTATTTATCCTTAATCTGCAATTAAAATGTCAAAATGGGCCAAAGGAGTCCCCCCCCTGGTGGTCAGTAGAGAGAATGCAGCTTTGACAAATGAAGCATAGACTTCTATACAACCAGAGGAGTCGCCCCCTGATGGTCAGTAGAGAGAATGCAGCTTTAACACATGAAGTATAGACTTCACTCTTCAGAACCGGAGGTTGCCGCCTGGTTACAGCATGTGGTGCATTCAGGGACTTCAGGTAGAAACCTCCTCTCACCTGTGGGTCTCCCTGCAAACCTCCACGATGCCTCTGGAGCTGCTCTTCTCACTTTCCTCCAGCTCGTAGTAAATCATCAGCTCTCCGGGCTGCGGCACACACACACACACACACACACACACAGAAGGACTCACATCTTCGAACATT
The DNA here is from genome assembly GCF_029220125.1 of Pseudoliparis swirei. Lineage (NCBI taxonomy): Eukaryota > Metazoa > Chordata > Actinopteri > Perciformes > Liparidae > Pseudoliparis > Pseudoliparis swirei. The sequence continues at coordinate 2,033,527 of NC_079407.1, forward strand.
TACACAACCTCGACTTATCATGTCCACTAAAATGTAAATCAAAGCGTGGCGGTGAATCACCTCGGACCTGAAGAAGCGGATAACCTGAGCGATGTCAAAGTTCTGGTCCGCACACAACATGTCCCCTGCTACCTGTGAGAGACAGTCAGTCAGTTACACACACACACACACACACACACACACACACACACACACACACACACACACACACACACACACACACACACACACACACACACACACACACACACACACACACACACACACACACACACCGTACCACCATGACGTCGTCCTGCAGCCGGCGGCTGCGGATGGCGAGCTCCAGGTCGGCCACGGCGCCCAGCCGGTCCTCCAGCGTGGTGCTGCCGTCGTTCACCACGTTCTCCAGAGGGAAGTCGTTGGCCGTGGCCCAGCGCTCGAAGTACTTAAACCTGACGAGGAGAACATGTTCTTCATCTTCTGGTGAAGACACTCAAATATTATGAATAATACAATATTATGTGTAATATATCATAGAATATTATTCAGAAGATTATATTACCCCTTGTCCCTTGAAGGAACCATTTATCCCCTGAAGGAACCCCTCCTTGCCCGAAGGAACCCCTCGTTCCCTGAAGGAACCCTTTGTCCCCTAAAGGGACCCTTGCCCCCTGAAGGAACCCCTCGTTCCCTGAAGGAACCCTTTGTCCCCTAAAGGGACCCTTGCCCCCTGAAGGAACCCCTCGTTCCCTGAAGGAACCTCTTGTTTCCTGAAGGAACCCCTTGACCCCTAAAGGAACCCCTTGACCCCTGATGGAAACCCTTGTCCCTTGAAGGAACCCCTTGTTCTCTTGAAGGAACCCCTTGTCCCCTGATGGAAACCCTTGTCCCCTGAAGGAACCCCTTGTCCCTTGAAGGAACCCCTTGTTCTCTTGAAGGAACCCCTTGTCCCTTGAAGGAACCCCTTGTCCCTGAAGGAAACCCTTGTCCCCTGAAGGAACCCCTTGTCCCTTGAAGGAACCCCTTGTCCCCTGAAGGAACCCCTTGTTCCCTGAAGGAACCCCTTGTCCCTTGAAGGAACCCCTTGTTCCTCGCCGTGGACTCACTTGTCTGCGTTGGTGACCAGGTACACTTCAGTGAACAGCTGTCGCCTGCAGAGCAATCAAGAGAGCAGTGATCAGATGATCAGGTGATCAGGTAATCACTTTGTTTATGAAAGGAATCGCCGTGGTTACGCACATTCTGACCGCCTCCCACCAGAAGTCGAGGATCTTCTTGCCCCCGGTGCCGGGCAGCAGCGCCTTGGGCACCCCGGCCAGCTGGCTGTAGAGTCCGGTGTCGTCATTCTGGGAGCGGGGGAGGATATCATGGTGTCATGTGCGTTCATGATTAATATTAATATCTTGATTAATATGTACGTTATCTTCCATCCAGATATCTCATATCTCGATCACGATAAATATCACGGTATTGAACGCTCGTTCCAATTGTCATAACGCAATTCCGACGCTGTTATCGCGATATATAAATGATACAAATTATTATATATATAAACGATAAGACAATTATATATATATTGGGTGATGCATATCGTCGACGACTTTATATACTTTCCACTTTGACTCAGGCAAGTGTTCCTGAACGCATCATGTCCCCTTAATCTGTTACTTTATACTAAAGAAGCTAAAGTTATACCGTTATATTGTTTTTCCTTCATGGTTCTTTGGCACTTGATCAGACCAATAATGCATATATATATATATACACACACATATATACAAATATATAAATACACACATATATATTACTATATATATATAGTTATATATATATAAATATATATACATGTGTGTATTTGTTTATATATATATAGAAACACACATATATATATACACAAATATATTATTATATATATGTATACATATATACATAAATATTACTATATATATAACTATATATATATTACTATATATAGTCATATATAAATGTATATAACTATACATATATATATTACTATATATATATACACACATATTACTATATATATTGTAATATATGTGTATATATATTTATATATAGAAACACATATATATATTATAATATATATATATCATAATAATAATAATATATAAATGTATATATTCAGATTCCTGGTACCTCCATACAGCCAGTAGGGGAACACCATGAACCAAAGATATGAAATGTGATTTTACTGTGAATACGAGAATACCGGGAATACCGGGGGTCGTCGGGTCATAGAAGCCGAACACGTCAGCGGACACCCGCGGTTACGTGAACGTCTCACGAGGTGGTCCAACAGGTAGAAACGGCCCCCGGTAGGTGGCCAGCGGGTAAAGAGACCGACTCCTGAAGGGACCTTTGCACGCTGCATGTTCTCTCCTGCTCCCTCGCTCCCTCGCCCCCTCGCGCCCTCGCTCCCTCCTACCTTGATCTGTGCCTCCAGCACGGTGCCGTGACCGGCGACCAGCAGGATGCAGATCATCGCGACACCTCACGGGCTCCTCGGGCTCCTCTCAGGCGACAGGGACACGGTCCAGCAGAGGAACCGCGGTCACGCGCACAGTCCAGTAAGCAAGGTACGCGCGTGCGCGAGGCTTTACTGTAAGAACTGACTTCAAAATAAGAGCAAACTTCCGGTGGACAATACGCCTTTGAATACATATACAGTAATACATTATAACTAAATGGGTGAGTTAAAAAATCATGAATTAGTAAGTGAAAATAAATAAATAGGAAGGTTGGGTCGTTGTGATTTTGAATTTCAAAATAAAAGCTCTAGAAAATCACATTCATGAGCAAATGTGTCTCTAGTTTCAGATTAGATTTGAAGGAAATGATGCATAGTTACAAACTAATTCCACGTGAGATTAGTAGTAGACCACCTCAAGATGTCCCCCAGAGACAGTCGAGACATTCTGATGTGGAATTAAAGAATAGAGGACCTTGAAAAACCCTTAATCTTCAAATCAGTTCATGAGGCAATTTGTGTCTAATTTGATGTTATTTGATAGAGCATTTACTTTGAAATAAAAAATCAGAACGTCTCATTTTTTGAAGAGCTACTTTTTTAAATTCGCCATTCAGAAATTCAGTATTAATTAGTCATTAATTCAGGTACATGTATTACTGTTTATGTTTTTAAAGACGTATTTTCTGCCACACTATCAAGTTCACCGGAAGTTTGCTCTTATTTTGAAGTCAGTTTAGCAGTAATGCTGGTTTAACTGTGTTCAAAGTGAAGGTTGAAGGAATATAATCTGCAGGGGCTACAGTACCAACAGGCACTTCCGCTCGGAACCTTCAAAATAAAAGCCCTCTTCAGGAATTCATAGTGCTTCAGACGTGAAGACAAAAACTGTGAATATAAAATCTATACTAGTCTGATTGAACGTATAGTTGGTTTATATGCTATGAAATCTATTATTAATCTAGTTTAATAACCTGTATAAAGTAAAAATAAAAAGATTGAAAGAAAGACAATCTATACTTATAACAAGATGAAGAAAACACAACGCACACTTTTTAACTAATTTACTAACTTTAATAAACCCCGCTGAATGTGACTCATGACACACACACACACACGCATACACACACACACACACACACTCACATGATCTATGTTTTATTACAAAGACACGCAGATCAACGCTCACGTTGTTTTAATGCCGTCATCGTCCCAGGTGAGCTTCCGTGAAAACAAAATAATATAAATCAAAGGGGCTGAGTTGGAGGACGCCGGCGCTGGTCGACCCGGTGGACCCCCGAGACGCCGAGGCCCGCGCGTTCGATACCGAGAGGAACTAACGTCGTGCTTTATGAGCGCGCTGTGTTCGTGGTCAACATTCAGACGGGTGGAATGAGGCAAAGAAGCGTGAATATTCATGATGATATTCATTTACACACGACCCCCCCCCCCTCCCCCCTCCCCCACTCCCCATCCTGAACAAAGCATCTCAAAGCCTCTCAAGTACTCTTTTGGTGGTCTCAGGTTCTGGTTCCTCACTGCGGTTCCGAGCTGGACGAGCCCACGACGCCGTGCTGCCGCAGCAGGTTCCTCAGGCTCTGGTTCTTGGACTTCCAGTCTTCCACCTGAGAACAGAAACACAGAAGCACCGAGTTACTTCATGGTGCCTTCAGGCTCTGCTCGGGAACATGTGTACTGACTGAATGGAAACGATAACATGCTCATGGTGTGTTCAGGCTCCGCTCAGTGAACATGAGTACTGACTGAAGGGAAACGATAACATGCTCATGGTGTGTTCAGGCTCCGCTAAGTGAACATGAGTACTGACTGAATGGAAACGATAACATGCTCATGGTGTGTTCAGGCTCCGCTCAGTGAACATGAGTACTGACTGAAGGGAAACGATAACATGCTCATGGTGTGTTCAGGCTCCGCTAAGTGAACATGAGTACTGACTGAATGGAAACGATAACATGCTCATGGTGTGTTCAGGCTCCGCTCAGTGAACATGAGTACTGACTGAAGGGAAACGATAACATGCTCATGGTGTGTTCAGGCTCCGCTAAGTGAACATGAGTACTGACTGAAGGGAAACGATAACATGCTCATGGTGTGTTCAGGCTCCGCTCAGTGAACATGAGTACTGACTGAAGGGAAACGATAACGTTATCATGGTGCGTTCAGGCTCCGCTCAGTGAACATGAGTACTGGCTGAAGGGAAACGATAACGTTCTCATGGTGCGTTCAGGCTCCGCTCAGTGAACATGAGTACTGGCTGAAGGGAAACGATAACGTTCTCATGGTGCGTTCAGGCTCTGCTCAGTGAACATGAGTACTGACTGAAGGGAAACGATAACGTTCTCATGGTGCGTTCAGGCTCTGCTCAGTGAACATGAGTACTGGTCGAAAGGTAAATGATAAATTCTCATGATGCGTTCAGGCTCTGCTCAGTGAATATGAGGACTGGCCGAAGGTAAATTAAAATGTTCTCATGGTGCGTTCAGGCTCCGCTCAGTGAATATGAGTACTAGCCGAAGGTAAATGATAACGTGCTCATGGTGCGTTCAGGTGTAATTAGTGGGAAAGAGGTTCCTACAGAGACGATGACCTCCGCACTTTAAATAACTGAGCGCTTTAATAACCAGACGTACTTGAACGCTCTGATGTCGTTTTACGATATTTTTATTGCAGGTTTTTTTATTATTTTTCTTTAAATTGCATCTTTCTCCTCCTGAACGGTTCATGTTCTCTTTCAAAATAAATCGCCTACTTCCTGTCTGAGCAGCTGGTTGTCGAGCCGCAGCCGGTCCAGGGCGCCGATGTCGTCTCCCAGCTTCCTGTTGCTCTGTCGCAGCTCCTTGATGTACTCGCAGGCTTTGGACAGGATCCCTCCTTTACTCTGAAAATCCAACGACAGGAAGCAGGCTTTTACTCTTTAAAAGAAGTAGACATTAAATTATGAAGAAAATCAAGACAAACAAACTGTATACAATTAAATGAACCAGATACAATTAAATAAAGTTTATACAATTAAATAAACTTTTTAAAAATGTAATCAAGTTTATAAAAATTAAATACTATTTCTAAAATATTGTAAACTTTATCAAATTTAATAAACATTATAAAATTAAATAAAGTTTATAAAAATTAAATACTATTTCTAAAATATTGTAAACTTTATCAAATTTAATAAACATTATAAAATTAAATAAAGTTTATAAAAATTAAACAAACTTTATAAAAAAAATTAATAAAAGTTATAAAAAATAAATAAAGTTTATAAAAATGTAATTAACTTTATAAAAAGTAAATAAACGTTATCAAAATCAAATTAAATAAACTTGTTTATGTTTTGCTCTTAAACAAGTTATTTTCTCTAAGTAATAAATTAATTTCACAGTGACACGTTAAAATAAGACATCAGATATACGTGTAATCATCTGTAAACTCATATCTCATGTTCATAAACTACTTTATTACCTTTAAACAACAAGAAGTATTAAATGTGCGATAAAGAAACAAAGCTCAAGTAGATGTTGAATATTTACTCCGTGGGCGTCTCCCGGGCTGAGGCCCCTCCCCGCGCTGGAGGTGAGGTCAGAGCTCACCTGTCCCGTCTTGGTGTAGTCGATGTTGCAGTCGGGGATGGCCTTCGACAGCTGCACGATCCAGTTGTTGATCTTGTCCCGGCGCCGGCGCTCAACTGTTGCAACAACAACAACAACAACGACATCATCAGCGTGACGTTGATCCAAAGCCGCTGCGATGTGTTGAGGTACAAACAAACCGCTGACCTTCGTTGTGCTGCGCTCGCCGCTTGTCGTCTCTGGAGCCGCGAGGAGCTTCCTGCTTCCTGGAAGACACGACAACAACCAAACGTGAGTCGGCTCCTCCCACTTCCCCGCCCTCCAAAAAAAGAGGCTTTGTTTTGTGTTTTCTGCCCGACGACAACGACGACGAGGTCATTACGCGACGTATGGCTGAGTGCGCGGCGCGATCGTCCTCTGGTTGCAGCCGGTCAGCACTTCCTGCGGTGACATCATCACGTAGAGCTGCCCTGTCGGAAAAAATAAATAAAAAAGCTCACAGTGAAATGACCGCTGGAGACACGGGAGCATCGTGGTCTCCGTGGTCATGTGACCGTGAAGATGTTGTCGCTACTCGCCGTTAGCTCGCCACCCCCCCCTTCCTGCTCGAAGTGTAGCATCAAACAACGGGGGAGTTAGCATGATGTCATCGTTTAGAACATTATGGTCATTTAGAGTCAAGCAGGGCACGCTTTAGGGGCGGGGCTACCGGGTGATTGACAGGTCGACACCAGTTCAGTTTGAGAGCCGTGGGGGACAGAGCAGCTTTGAGCGGAGAGAAACCAGAAGCACCTGCAGACACACTTTCCTCTTTGGACACAACTTTTTTTCCATCTTGTGAGACTGGTCAGTACTTCTACCTCTTTGACTTTTGGTGCTGTTTTGTGAACTTTTTTGTATGTGCCTGTGAGTGACCACTAAAATCCGCCTAAATGTATAAAAGGAGCTGATCGTGGACTACAGGAAGCGGAGAGGAGAGCACACCCCCATCTCCATAGACGGAGTTGCAGTAGAGAGGGTCAGCAGCTTCAAGTTCCTCGGCGTGCACATCTCCGAGGACCTCACATGGACCACGCACACCACTCACGTGGTGAAAAGGGCCCAACAACGCCTGTATTTCCTTAGGCGACTGAGGAAATTCAACATGGCCCCCCGCATCCTCAGAACATTCTACACCAGTACCATCGAGAGTGTTCTGACAGGTTGCATCACCGTCTGGTACGGGAACTGCACCGCCCTGGGCGTAGGGCACTACAGAGGGTGGTGCGGTCGGCACAGTACATCGCTGGTGGTGAGCTTCCCTCCATCCTGGTCATATACACCAAGCGGTGCGTGGCCAGGGCCAAACGGATGATGAAAGACAATAACCACCCCGCCACAAACTGTTCACCCTTCTACCGTCAGGCAGGCGATACCGCAGTATCAAGTGTCGCACAAACAGACTGAGGGACAGCTTCTTCAGTCAGGCCATCAGGCTGCTGAACAAGGACTGAGACCCTCATTAACACTACACACCAGAACATATTCTGTGAATATCTATGGCCATGGTGTATATTTTATTACATTGTTTATATATATATATATTGTATACATATATTGTATGTATATACATATATATATATATATAGTCTCAAAAAAAGTGTATATTTTATTACATTGTTTTATATATATATATTGCCATGATGTATATTCTATTACATTGTTTTATATATATATTGTTAATACTTTCTTCTTTTTTTTGTGTGGATATTGTATAGTTTATTCTCATTCTTATTCTTTTTTTAGTCTGCTACTGCTGTCGGGTGTCTTGCACATAAGAATTTCACGAACCGATTATACTTGTATAAAAGGGGATGTGACAATAAAAACTTGAAACTTGAAACTTGAAACTTGAGAGACGGATACGGCGTCTCCACGTCACGACACCTCGGTGCCAATATGGTCACTTCCTGTTCACTGGGTGCAAAGAAAAGTCAAGATGGCGACGGCCGTCACGCCGACCTCGAGGGGGAGAGCGTCACGGCGTGTGTCCGTGTCTTGGTGGGCGGGGCTTACCGCTGGGCGTGGTCTGTCCCAGCAGCGCGTCGGAGGCCGGCACCGTGGTCACCATGGTGCCGGTGGTGGCGTCGGCGATGGTGGCGGGGTAGTAGGTGTACTGCGTCTCCGCAGCGCCGTCGGCCTCCAAGCCGTCAGGCTGGGAGAACACGGCCTGGCGGCAGAGACACGGTCAACGTCAAATTACTCGTGAAATAACTCGTGAAATAACTCGTGAAATAACTCGTTAACTCAAACTAATAAACAACAAATTATAAATATACTCAATAACTAACGAACAAATTTACATTTTACAAATTTACAAAATGACTCATTCACTCAAACTCAATTACAAATTTACAAATTTGAAAAATGTCAATAATTTACTAAAGTTATCATTAACTTCTAAATTTGTAAATGTCTAATCATTAACTCACTTAAAATGTTAAAATGTACAAAGTCCAAAAATTTAAAAATTTACAAAAATTACAAAATTATCAATTTACAAATGTAGTCATTAACTTAACTCTTTCACTCGTTCACTAACTCGTTAATTAACTAATTTACTCACGAACACATTTAGAAATATACTCATTAGCTCACTCATAAATTTACACATTTCAATTTTCTAAATTCCGATTTTCCAAATTTCTAATTAAAACAATTTACTCATTAACTTGTTAACTCGTTAACTTAATTACTAGTTTACTCGTGAACTCACCGCTCAACAGCTACGAAAGAACTGATTAATCTATCGGGATAATGATGTGATCCAGATACTCGCGTGGATACAAACACTGTAACACATAATATAATATTAATATAAATATTATGTTATAAAGACACGAGTGTTGAATATCGTGGCAAATATTTGATGAGGCTGCTAAATATTTACTAATATGTAGATGTTTTTTCAGACTCTTTTTTTCGAAAGCATCTAAACCTGAAGTGTCCTTCTTTATGAAGTATTGTTTCTTCTTCAGGTGCTCGACCCCCGCGGTCTCTGCTCACCTGCGTGATGCTCTGATTGGCTGCTGGGAACCCGGTGACCAGGCTGACCGCCGCGGCCCCGTCCGGCGGCCCCTCCAGCTGGCCATCGGACACCTGGATCACTCTGTAGGTCACCTGGACACACGGGACACGGGGTTAATAATATATATATATATATATAGTTTTAAAAAAGAAGAGAGAAATTGTTTACAAAATAAATAGTCTTAAAGAATTACATTTTTATAATTTCTTTTAATCGTTTTTAAATGTACAAACACATTTTTAAAAATTAAAATAAAATACAAAATATCTATCAGGGAAAAAAATGTTTTAAATGAAAATGTGTTTAAAAATTAATAAGAATTAAACCGCTGCAACTCACCTGTGGGGAGTCCAGCGCAGCCCAATACAAGATTTAAAGTTATGAACCCCACAGATGTTATGGAATAAGAAGAAGGTGGACTTAATATCACCAACTACGTGACTTCTTCGTCTTATTTAGGGGCTTCGTAATGTTTACGTTTATTAATGTTTTCCATTCTAGATGTATTTTTTTATTCCAGTGTGTGAAATGAGCCGCACGTTTTGCGTGGAGGTGAACACGTACCTGGCCGCCTGCGCCCTCCGTCTTGAAGAGGTACTTGATGGGCTGGTCGCTGTAGGTGGCAGCAGACTGAATGGTGGCGATGGCCGCCGGGTCCTCAGCCGTGGCTGCAGACCCTGAAGGCAGCACCAAGACACGTGAGAGGGGAGATAAGGCTGTTAAAAACATTTACTTTAGTGGTGCGTCAGGGAGAATGGAAACAGGAAAGACTAATTAAAGAAGATAAAATAACAGTTTCGCATATTTAAGACTAATTAAAGAAGATAACATAACAATTATTCACATTTAAGACTTATTAAAGAAGATACAATTCTAGTTTATCACAGTTAAGACTAATTAAAGATAAAATAATAGTTCATCACAGTTAAGACTAATTAAAGAAGATTAAATAATAGTTGTTCACATTCAAGACTAATTAAAGAAGATTAAATAACTGTTGTTCACCTTCCTCGCTGACAGCAACGCTCTCATCTGGTTCTGGGCTTTTCTGTTGGCTGCACACATGGAAACACAAGAGGTTTAACCAGCAGGTTAACCCCTCAGATAACAACTAGCATGGCTCGTTCGTGTCATTATTGTTGTTTAACAATGACGTCACTCTCACCTCTTCATTTCTGGACGAGGAGACCGCCTTCGCTCGCGCCCACAGCCAGCCTGAGGAGCAGGTTCATCGGTTTGACGACAGCAACTACTAAGAGCGGGAAAAACTGATAATATTCACAAATCGATAATAATATCGATCAGCAGCCCTTAAAACGGGAGGGAGGGAGAGAGAGAGAGAGAGAGAGGGGGAGAGAGAGAGCGAGAGGGGCTGCGCGCGAGCTGAGTCAGGGGCGGACGCTTCCGTGGGAGACAGCGGAAACTGTCGCCTAGTGTTTGCCTTCAGAATAAAAGCATCACGTTTAGAGAGAGCCGTTGGCGACCTCATGAACAATGAAAACAGTTATTGTTTTACTTGATATAATTCATACAGGCAGTCTGTTTTTTGTTTTGTACTTTTATGCTCTTTAACTCAAGACATCTGAATGGGAACGTAGGCCCATATTTTACTTTGGCATTCCGCACCGGAAACTGCATATAACACGTTGGCCAGCTTGATGCGGACCTTTCCGCAACTCGGCCCCAGAGGTTTTATTTTTACAGATGTTCAACAAAACTATTTCTCTTTCCGCCGACTCTGTGAGCGCAGTTACCGCCGAAGCAACAGACACACAATATAACATGATATGAAAAGAGCTAAAATATACACAAAGTGGTCAATTATGTTGAATTCATCGCAGTATGAACAAAGATCTACTTACGCCGCAGTGGTCCCTCCCCCGGTATTTGTCAACAGTCGGTGTATAGTCCACTATACGCATGCGCGAGAGGAAAGACATACATCTGATTCTAGGTCAGATTACAACTCAATGGAACTAGATTTCAACGCGAATATCTGACCCACAGTCTGTGGTTGATAATGTCGCATGAGACGTTGATGAAACCCTCGGAATTTTCTTATATTTAACGTGAAAATCCTAAATAAATTAGATATAAATCGTGTGTTACTGTGAATCATTGGTGCTTTTAAAATATATATTCATTTAATATTTATATTTACTGATTTTTTCATGACTTTTGTCAGAAATATACCCGTCTAACCTTTATCTCTCCTGCTTTGTAGTCCTCATCACCAGCCGTATTCACTGTATATTTTCCAAGGAAAACTGTAAAATTCCTTGTATGAACCATTCTCCAAAATAAAAGCAGAATCTTCTGTGCAATGTAAGGCTGTAGTTTCCTGTCATAATTAAATCCCAGCAGCTGATTCTTACAGTGACGTGTTGTTAAGAGGATGAAGGTGAAGTGAGGGTGTTTCCTGTCAGCAGAGCAGACAGCAGCAGCTTTATAAGCTCTACTTCCTGCTGTATAGACGCGCTGGTTTAGCTCAGTGGTTACTTCGACAACTTTTCTCCTTCGAGAAATCCCTGCTCTCTATTCCTCCCCGGGATCGAACCACGGGCGCTGTCCAGTGTTTTTTTTTTTTCTTCAACAAAACCTTCCTCGCTGTCGTTGCATCTGTCTGGGCACGTTTCCTCACCCCCCCCCCCCCCCCATGCGACATTGAAGAGGGTCTCAGCCGAGACATTTAACGCTGTCCAGCGCCTTCAGCAGGCACGTGCACAGACATTTTGGGGGGCAGGTGCTCAATCCAAAAAAAAGGGCACCCAATGCCAAAAAAAAATTCGGACAGAGTTGAAGCATAAGCAGCAATACACCGCTGTCCTCGACCTGCGTCTCCTCTGGCAGCATCAGACCACTAGCTTACATTTTCTTTATGAATAAAGATGAATAATTATATAGCAACAACAGTACAAGCGTTCTGATTGGCTAATGGGTCGTCATGCCAGCCACGTATCGCCCTCCTCGCTGGTCTGATACGGATCAGTATCGCCGTTTTACGTCATTTTCAAAAAGACCGATATTGATAGACATCAACAGCCAAGAGCAGTGGTCCTCAAACTAAGGCCCATGGGCTGAATACGGCCCGCCTCCACATTTGGCCCGGCCCTCTGAACAAGAGAGGCCTTAGGATTTTTTTTTCAGTCTGGCCACGCAAATCCTAGACTAGCCCCTGTTGAATAGAACGGAATAAGAATTCTCTCTCTCTTCTCTCTCTTCTCTCTCTCCCTCTCTCTCTTTTCTCTCTCTCCTCTCTCTCTCTCTCCTCTCTCCCTTTTTTCTCTTTAATTCTCTCTCTCCCTCTCTCTCTCTTCTCTCTTCTGAGCGGGTCTAGGTGAAATTCTCACAAGAACTCAAATAAATGCCCCGACGGATATTAAAACACATTTGGGGGGACTTGATGACAGAGAGAGTAACTTTTATTCTTAAATACGGATGAATACTTTTTTTTTGTCTCGAGCAAAAAGGGCACTTTACTCATCCAGGGCAAAGGGGCTGGTGCTTGAGCACCACTAGGGCTCTATCTGTGCATGTGCCTGGCCTTCAGCATCCAAGGAGCTTTTTGACAACCTTAGTGGACTCCCCAGGGATATGGGTGCAGCCCCCCCAAAAAATTCAGGAGCTTCCTCCTCTCCAGGGGACATGTTGGTCGGGTTTAGGAGTTCCTCAAAGTGCTCTTTCCACTGCCCGACGATGGCCCCCGTCAAGAGTTCGCCAGTCCCCCCCTACTGAGAACATCCTGATCCTCCTTGAGGCCAACCGAAAGTCCTTCTCCAAGGCCTCCCCGAACTCCTCCCATGCCCATGTTTTATAGAAGCATAATTCCTCTGCTGCTTCTGGAGACCCCTGGGCCAACCAGGCACAAAAAGGCCTCCTTCCTCGGCTCGAAGGCTTCCTCAGCCCTGGTGTCCACCACCGGGTTATCGGATTGACGCCACCACGACAGGCACCGATGACCTACTGACCACAGCTCCTATCGTTCTTGTCCACAACAGAAGCTTTGAACACGGTCCACTCGGTTTCCATGTCTCTAAGGTCCCTCGGGTGAGAAGTTCATCCGGAGGTGGGAGTTGAAGACCTCCTGGACCGGGTCCTCCACCAGACGTTCCCAGTTCACTCCACGTTTGGGCTTGCCAGGTCTTTCCAGCCGACTCCCATCTGATCCAACTCACCACCAGGTGGTGATCAGTTGACAGCTCCGCTCTTCACCTGAGTGTCTAAGACATACAGATCAGATGATACGACTAGAAAGTTGATCATTGATCTCCGGCCTCAGGTGTTCTGGTACCAGGTCCAGTTATGAGCCACCTTATGCTCCGGCATGGTGTTCGTTATGGACAAGCCGTGGCTAGCACAGTAGTCCAATAGAAAGACACCAGTCAGGTTCACTCCAGGCAAGCCGTGCCTCCCAATCACCTCCAGGTTTCTCTGTCGTTGCCCACGTGAGCGTTGAAGTGTCCCAGGAGAACTCTGGAGTCATCAGGCGGTCCCTTTCCAAGACCCCTCCTACCGACTTCTATTTGTGGTTTTGGGCTGCGCGGTGGTGTAGTGGCTAGCACTGTCGCCTCACAGCAAGTGGGCCTTAGGTTCAATTCCCGGTCTGGGCGCTCCTTCTGTGTGGAGTTTGCATGTTCTCCCTGTGGCAGCTTGGGTTCCCTCCAGGTTCTCTGGCTACCTCCCAAAGACATGCAGCTCAGGTTAATTGATCTCTAAGTTGCCCGTAGGTGTGAATGTGAGTGTGAATGGTTGTCTGTCTCTCTATATTCCCTGGATGGACAGGCGGCCTGCATTCACCCAATGTCAGCTGGTATTGGCTCCAGCGCCCCCCAACCTTAACGATGAGAAGCAGTATGGATGGATATAGATTAAAGTTGCTTTTTTATTATGCTAACATTATAATGTTGCACAATTTACCGGAATTAATTAATTATAGATTTGTATTTATTATTATTGTTGTTATTTTTACATTTTACAACGGGAAAATGTAAATTGTATTTTGCTTATAAGAAATGATAAGTTAAAGTGTTTAACTGTCGCACATTCTTCATAATATTCACAGGAAGAGCAGATTGTATAATTTAAATACAGATTTAGAGGAAATATAAAAAAACTCATTGACATCAACCGTGCAGCGGCCGAGGTTCGAACCCACGATAGACTGCGAAAAAGACTGTCTGAGAGGTAGACGTAACCACTGAGCTAAAGCCAAGCGACTTACTTCTATTGAGGGAAACCCGCTACTTATCATAAACTCTACATGAGAGGACGCCAGAAGGGAACAATCGACTACTTGCTTTTCAGTCGAGGGTTACAGACCAAGATCAAAACAATCCATATGAGGATCCACTTCGAGACAAAGCAGCAGCATTGTGAGCAGATGCATGAGTCATGGTCATACAGACAGTCTCCTGCTGCAGCCGCTGCACTGGTCTAGCGCACTGGTTACTTCGAGCACTTCTCTTCGGAGGGACTGACTCTGGTTCCTCACCGGGATCGAACCTCGGGCGCTGTCCGGTGTTTTATTTATTTATCCTGAATTAAACCCCAGCAGCTGATTCTTACAGTGACTTCAGAGGATGAAGGTGAAGTGAGGGTGTTTCCTGTAGGCAGAGCAGACAGCAGCAGCTTTATAAGCTCTATTTCCTGTTATTCCGACGCGCTGGTTTAGCTCAGTGGTTACTTCGACAACTTTTCTCCTTCGAGAAATCCCTGCTCTCTATCCCTCCCCGGGATCGAACCACGGGCGCTGTCCAGTGTTTTTTTCTTTTCTTCAACAAAACCTTCCTCGCTGTCGTTGCATCTGTCTGGGCACGTTTCCCCCCCCCCCCCCCCCCCCATGCGACATTGAAGAGGGTCTCAGCCGAGACATTTAACACTGTCCAGCGCCTTCAGCATCCAAGGAGCTTTTTGACAACCTTAGTGGACTCCCCAGGGATATGGGTGCAGCCCCCCCAAAAAATTCAGGAGCTTCCTCCTCTCCAGGGGACATGTTGGTCGGGTTTAGGAGTTCCTCAAAGTGCTCTTTCCACTGCCCGACGATGGCCCCCGTCAAGAGTTCGCCAGTCCCCCCTACTGAGAACATCCTGATCCTCCTTGAGGCCAACCGAAAGTCCTTCTCCAAGGCCTCCCCGAACTCCTCCCATGCCCATGTTTTATCTAAGCATAATTCCTCTGCTTCCTTCTGGAGACCCCTGGGCCAACCAGGCACAAAAAGGCCTCCTTCCTCGGCTCACCAGATTACCTTCTGAAAGTTAAAGTAATCAGTGTAAAAAAAAAGAAGACAAATTATCTCTTTTGTAAACGACTGTTGAACATAGTCTCTCTCAAGCTGCTCTTCTACTGGAATGAAGCATAGCTTGATAACCGCTCCCTCTTCTACTGGAATGAAGCATAACTTGATAACCGCTCCCTCTTCTACTGGAATGAAGCATAACTTGATAACCGCTCCCTCTTCTCTGCTCTCAAACCCACGAGCTCCGCTCTGTCTGTATTTCCTGGTTCCCTCCCCTTCAGGTCTACCTTTGTACAGATGGGTGTCACCAACCCGGTGGTGACACGCTCTGTTCACTGAACCGTCACATGTTGTTCACATCAGAAGTCAAAGCAGAGTCACTTCTGAGGAAGTGAAGCTCTGACAGCCGTTGCTCCTGAGAGGTGAAATGGAGCAGAAAGGAGTTCAGCTGGATCGGGAAACCTTCTCTTGTTCCATCTGTCTGGATCTCCTGAAGGATCCGGTGACTATTCCCTGTGGACACAGCTACTGCATGAACTGTATTAAAGCCCACTGGGAGGAAGAGGAGGGGAAGAAACTCCTCAGCTGCCCTCAGTGTAGGCAGACCTTCACACTGAGGCCTGTCCTGCTGAAGAGCACCATGTTGGCAGCTCTAGTGGAGCAGCTGAAGAAGACTGGACTCCAAGCTGCTCCTGCTGATCACTGCTATGCTGGAGCTGAAGATGTGGCCTGTGATGTCTGCACTGGGAGGAGACTGAAGGCCTTCAAGTCCTGTCTGGTGTGTCTGGCTTCTTACTGTGAGAAACACCTCCAGCCTCATTATGATGCACCGCCGTTAAAGAAACACAAGCTGGTGGAGCCCTCCAACCGGCTCCAGGAGAACATCTGCTCTCGTCATGACGAGGTGATGAAGATGTTCTGCCGTACTGATCAGCAGTGTATCTGCTACCTCTGCTCTTTGGATGAACATGAAGGCCACGACACAGTCACAGCTGCAGCGGAGAGGACCGAGAGGCAGAGAGAGCTGGAGGGGAGTCGACTCAACATCCAGCAGAGGATCCAGGACCGAGAGGAAGACCTGAAGCTGCTCCATCAGGAGGTGGAGGCCCTCAACCTCTCTGCTGATAAAACAGTGGAGGACAGTGAGAAGATCTTCACTGAGCTGATCCGGCTCATGGAGAACAGAAGCTCTGACGTGAAGCAGCAGGTCAGATCCCGGCAGAGAACTGAAGTGAGTCGAGTCCAAGAGCTTCAGGAGAAGCTGGAGCAGGAGATCACTGAGCTGAAGAGGAACGAGGCTGAGCTGAAGCTGCTGTCACACACACAGGATCTCAACCAGTTTCTCCTCCACTACCCCTCACTGTCACCACGCGCTGAGTCTACACACTCGTCCGGCTTCATCATCCGTCCTCTGAGACACTTTGAGGACGTGACGGCGGCTGTTTCAGAAGTCAGAGATGAACTACAGGACGTCCTGAGAGAGAAGTGGACAAACGTCTCACTGACGGTGACTGAAGTGGACGTTTTACTGCCTCAACCAGAGCCTGAGACCAGAGCTGGATTCTTAAGGTATTCATGTGAACTCACTCTGGATCCAAACACAGCAAACACACATCTGTTATTATCTGATGGGGACAGAAGAGCAATATTAATGAGAGAAGATCAGTCTTATTCGAGTCACTCAGAGAGATTCACTGGATGTGTTCAGGTCCTGAGTAGAGAGAGTCTGACTGGACGTTGTTACTGGGAGGTGGAGTGGAGAGGAGGAAGAGGAGTTGTTGTAGCCGTCGCATACAAGAACATCAAGAGAACAGCGAGCGGGGGTGAATCTGGATTTGGATTCAATAACAACTCTTGGGCGTTAAGATGTGTCAACAACAGTTTTACATTTGTTCACAACAAAGTCCAAACTCCCGTCTCTGGTCCTCGGTCCTCCAGATTAGGAGTGTACCTGGATCACAGAGCAGGTATTCTGTCCTTCTACAGCGTCTCTGACACCATGACTCTCCTCCACAGAGTCCAGACCACATTCACTCAGCCTCTCTATGCTGGACTTGCAGTTCATCCTATTTCTTATTCTATTTTTTTTATTGAAAGCAGTGTTGAGTTATGTAAACTAAAATAGACATGTAAATGTAAATGACATGTAATGTAATGTAGACAGAAGTCCTTTGAGGGTTAAACTCTGAGTTTGAACTCTTGGACTCATTTAGTCTCGTGTGTTGCTGACAGCTGACTGTTGGTGTTTCTTCACTGCAGAGATCAGCTGTCAGTCAGACCTTGTGGGCGGTACTTTGACGTCTGGTCCTCATTGTTCTGTAAAGGTCTGAGTAGTTCCTGTAGGTGCCGCTGCTTCCTGTGGTTATCCATGGAGGCTCTCACTGCTCATGATGACGTGTGTTTACCTGAACTGACTTTTCTCTGCGTGAACATTTAAACTTCTCTGAGCTCTAAATGTCTGATGAATATTCATATTGATGTTTTTATTGTTGATTCTTTTCCTCTGCATGTGTCTTAAGAGAGAAGCAGCAGACCTTCATGTCTCTGACGTGTGTTCTCTTTGCGTGTATTTGTGAATAAATCTTTCTTGAAACTTTTTTAAATAATTACTGAATGTTTTCTAAATATTTAATTAACATTTCTTGTATATTTACTAAATATTTCATGAATACTTACTAAATATTTCTTGAATATTTACTAAATATTTCTATAATACTTACTAAATATTTCTTGAATACTTACTAAATATGTACTTAATATTTACAGAATATTTCTTGAATATTTACTAATTATTTCCTGACTGAGTATTACTCAAAGATGTTTGATATTTCGATTAAAAACAACATTTCTATCCCACACATGAAAACATTCATAAAGTCATAAACATATGCTCTTTAACTCCAGATCATATAACGTGTGTTTGTGTTTGCACACTAGGTTTAAATGCACGGTGCAGTCATCAAGTTTTAAAACTTCAACTTTTAGATCCCCGGACTTATAAAAACTAAGAGGTTGTTTAGTCTTTACCTTAAATATATCAACACAGTCATTTTATTTGATCACCGCCCAAAACACGTCGACACAAAACTGCTGACACGCTATTGTGCAATATAATAAGTATTTATTCAAGTATAACCAAAACATTAAACCCACTGCTTGAGCCAGAGGAACAAAGGGAATGGTCATTAACTTCTATCTTTTAAAGTCTAAAGATATTTACAGACTTCATGCGCATGCTGTATTGAAATTGATACAAAAAGTAGTAAAACAGATACAGAGTAATCTTCAGTATAAATAGTATAAATAATATTCCTCTGTATAAATAGCTCCGCCTTCTTTGAGGTTGGTCAGAGATGTTGAGACGGACAACACACACACACACGCACACACAGGCACACACACGCACACACACACACGCACAGGCAACACACACACACGCACAGGCACAGACACGCACAAATGCACACACACACGCGCAGGCACACACACAAACGCACACACACACACACACACAGGCACACACCCACACGCAAACAAACACACACAAGGACACTCACATGCGCGTCCACACACACACACACACAGGCACACACACGCGGTGCGGTGGAAAGAAGCGGGACACGGGGCCGCCCTGAGCTCGGGGGGGAAACGCTTCAGAGGGAAACGGTTGCCGTGGCGACTCTGGAGGAGGCGGGTCAGGCACGGAGGGAACGCGGCGCCGCGGCGTCACTTCTGCAGGATGAACTGGTCGATGAACTCGTTCTGCTCCGACTCCACTTTGGACAAGGCCTCGTACTCGATGCGGTATCTGAGAGGCAACAACAACAACAACAACAACATGAAGCCATTACAATGCCACACGGACACAAACGTTTCCACTTCTTTTGCATGGCGTTGGTGTTGTTTACCCCGAGGTCAGTTTGTGTGTTTATTTGTGTGTTTGTTTGTGTGTGTGTTTGTGTGTGTGTTTGTGTGTGTGTTTGTGTGTGTGTGTTTGTGCGTGTGTTTGTCTGTGTGTGTGTGTTTGTGCGTTTGTGTGTGTGTTTGTTTGTGTGTGTTTGTGTGTGTGTGCGTGTGTTTGTGTGTGTGTTTGTGTGTGTGTGTTTGTGTGTGTGTGCGTGTGTTTGTGTGTGTGTGTGTGTTTGTGTGTGTTGTGTGTGTGTGTGTGTGTTTGTTTGTGTGTTTTGTGTGTTTCTACCTCTCCAGCTGCATCTTCTTCTCCGCTATGAGCGCCTGCAGCTGCTGCTGCTGAGCCTCTCGCTGCTTCTCCACCGACTTCAGCAGGTTTCTGGCTCCGATGGCCTGAAGAGAGCAGAATCGTGATGGATCAGCGGAGCTCTGCTTTCCCGACGGACCCCGAAGCCCACGAGACGAGTCCGGTGACAACGGCTCCTCGCAGAACATCGAGGGCGTCGCCTACCTTCATCTTTTCCGTCTCCGCTTCTTTGGCCAACTCGTCCACCAGCTCAATCAGACCGCCCACGATCTTCTGAAACTGGCCGATTTCTGCAACAACAACAACAAAACGCACGCGTCACCGTCGGTCCTGCTGCTGTTGTCATGGAGACGCAGAACATTCACCGCTTACTGTCCACGAACTCTTTACACTCCTCCTTGAGCTCGGAGGTTTTCTGGCTGACGTCGGGCTCCAGGACCCGCAGCTTGTTGAGCTCATCGAAATAAAAGCCGGCCTCGGCTAACGGGTCTTTAGCCATGGCCGACGGGGCCTGTCGCCACGGGAGACGGAGAGATGGAGGGATGGATAGAGGGATGGAGGGATGGAGGGATGGGGAGAAGAAAGCACAAAACTAAAGCCACTTGTTGATTCGGATGTTTTCCTTCAATAATTGCAGAACAATTCATTCAGTAAAATACTCTTTAATCTAAAAGAGGAATAATTAAATGATTCCACCTTCCATTTAATACACGAGTGACCCTCGATTATTAATGAACACGTCGAGTTAAACTGAGATTAGTTCAGCTGATATTCCAACAGCGGCAAAGCTCGACTAACTGAAGTTTAACGTCTTCATGCAAAGCTTCCCGATTGTTTTACCGATAACTGCAGACAGCATTTTGTACGGTGTTGTTGTTGTTGTTGTTTACAAATCCTTCATAAAAAATAGCATCTATTGAAAAAGAGGACTTTGTGAAGAGCATTCAGACGTGTGGAGAGCAGTGACGTCACCGTTCTGCTGACATGAGTGTGTCGTTATCTGCAGGTACACGATAACACGTGCTTGTTGTTGTTGCTGTTATCTGTGACCTCTGGCCCCTGACGATGAGGTCACCATATGGCAAGAAGAGCCAGCGCAACGTTACACTCTAAAGTATGACACATATCATCTCTGAAAGCCCCATGTTACATATGAACACGAACTGGACCGCGTTGCATTGGTAAAAGGGAATATTTGAACCAAATGTGTCGTAAACCGGTTGGTATTTAACGTAAACCGGTTAATATGTGTCGTAAAATAGCCGCGTTAGCTTACCGTTTTCCGCTACTATTCTCAAAAGCGAACCGGAAAACGAGACACTCGTCACTAATTAGCTTCTTCATATAGTTAACATAATAATTAAACGTATCGCGCTCCGTTCAGGGCATACAACTGGATAGTTATACCTTTTTAACCCGCCGTTAGAGCAGATGACTATGTGGCAAAGGCGAGAGAACCAGAAGCTCCGCCCCCTCCTCCCGCTACCAAGGAAACCAAACGCTGCCGTGCATGCGTGGTGCGAGGTCGCTGACGTTTTGGCTTTTCATAATAGAATAATTAGCAGTGAATATTCACCATATCCGGGTGCTCACTCGTCATTTCTGATAACTAGAACCGAGAAAAGCGGATTATTGAATGTGTGGTGATGTCATCTGCTCAAAATGATTCCAGATTTATTAGGACTTTTATAGGTTTTAATAGTCGTGCCTTTATTTTGAAGGTTAAGCCGGAAATGAGAATCCTTACTGTAACCTAAAAAATAGAACAACAGAACAACTGTTTATAAAACCAATAAAGTAATTTGTTCTCTAATATTTGAGCATGTAGGTCTTCGGGTAGAAGTCTAATTGTCTCTATAATTTAAAGGTGAGTCCCACGTTGTTTTAAAATACATTAATAATTGTAATAATACTTGTGAAATGACATTAAAACATTGTGTTATGTAACCTACTCGAACACACCATAAGATATACGAATATATATACATACATATAAATATAATAGTTAATTTTGTATATACATATGTATACAACATTATATATATATATATATATGTATACAAAATTAACGATGTATAAATGACTTTTTTAAAGTAAATTAATTATTGTCAACATCAAATAGGAACGTAACCTACACGAATTAATACATTAATTTATACATTAATTATAATCACAATAAGAGACAAACAAAAACACACATATATATATATAGAAAGAGAGAGAGAGAGAGATTTTTTTTAAATAACGATTTTTAAAATGTTTTTTATTAATTAATTAATTAATGTGAACATTAAATAGGAATTTAACCTACACGAATACACCATAAACCCATTAATAATAGCTTCTCTGTCAAGGCGAAAACGTGCAATGCATATTTCGGACCACAGAGGGCAGCATCGTGCTTCTCAACGCGCAGCCTGCCGTAAACTCTGGAGTAGAAGAAGACGAAGGAGAAGACGGAAAGAGGAGGAGAGAGTTTAACTTTTAACTTTTTTAACAACTCAAATCTTAATACCGTCGTGGATTTTCGTGTCACGGGGATAAAGTCCATCTTTATTAGATTAGACGCGGTGCCGTTATCTGACTGCAGCGTCGTGAAGTCGGTAAGTAAACGTCAAAACGTCGTAAAACGGACCCCTCGTTCCGTGTTATTCAACCGATGAGGACGTGAACGTCACTCCATTGAAGAAACTGGATTTTTTAACTCGTTTAGTAGAATTTAAACATCTGGAGATTTTTTAAACCGACCACCTGGCTTTAGCTTCACCTTGTACATAATTCGGCGTTCGTTTCAATGTGTTTTTAACTTTTCAGGCATAAATATTCAACACGAAACACACCCACGTCAGAAAGTGACGCAAAGCAAATGTACAGAGTTTCGTTCCCATACATTGATCGATTAGTGGAGGTTTGACCCCACGCAGTCGCCGTAGACAGACCTGCGGTTCATGTACGTCATCACGTCTCTAAAGAACGTCGTGAGAGCTGAACAGAAACAACAAGATCATGTTGACACGGGATTTCAGAAACAGTCACCTCGTTGTTGACTAGTTTAACTTAAACCAAAGACTTTTAGTCAACTAGTTTAACTTAAACCAAAGACGTTTAGTCAACTAGTTAAACTTAAACCAAAGACTTTTAGTTGTTAACTAGTTTAACCTAAACTAAAGACGTTTAGCTGTTGACTAGTTTAACTTAAACCAAATACGTTTAGTTTTTAACTTGTTTAGTTTTTGATTAGTTTAACTTGAACTAAAGATGTTTAGCTGTTGACTAGTTTAACTTAAACCAAAGACGTTTAGTTGTTAACTAGTTTAACCTAAACTAAATACGTTTAGCTGTTGACTAGTTTAACTTAAACCTAAGATGTTTAGTCAACCAGTTAAACTTAAACCAAATACTTTTAGTTGCTGACAGTTTAACTAGAACCAAAGACGTTTAGCTGTTAACTTGTTTAGTTTTTGATTAGTTTAACTTAAACCCAAATACTTTTAGTTGCTGACAGTTTAACTTAAACCAAAGATGTTTAGCTGTCAACTTGTTTAGTTTTTGATTAGTTTAACTTAAACCCAAATACTTTTAGTTGTAGACTAGTTAAACTTAAACCAAATATGTTTATTTGTTGACTAGTTTAACTTGATGTGTAAGCTCCACCTCTTGCTCTTGTGTTGTTGTTGTTTACCAGGAATGACCGTCGCCCGCGAGAGGTTGTGGCGGCCTCATCAGTAGCTGTCACCGCGGCGGGGGACCTCCGGACCTCCGTCTGCAGGGTGGTCATCTACCTCCAGAGGGACATGTCCGGGGACAGCCGCCCCCCCCAACGCCACACCCACTCCGCCTCCCCGGCCCCTCCCCCGGCCGGCCCCAAGACCAAGAGCTGCAGCTACCGCGGCGCGGTGGGCCTGGGCAACAAGTACATCCGCATCAACGTGGGCGGGAGCCTGTTCTACGCCACGCTGCCGGTGCTCACCCGGCACAGCTCCCTGCTGAAGGCCATGTTCAGCGGACAGAAGGACGTGTTCACCGATAAAGACGGTAAGCTAGCGGTGAGCGCGGCGCGTCTCCATTAGATTCACTGTTTTATCCAGATAATCATCGGAATCATGGAAAACCTGGGAAACTCCTGGAATTTTGTCATGGTTATTTCCAGGCCTGGAAACGTCCTGGGGAAAAAAGTTCTGGAAAATTCCTGGAAACGTTGTTATATTCATAAGTGCATTTACGCTGAGTTTTAAATAATTAAGATGCTTTTATAAGAAAGACGCTCTAAATATAAGCCGGCAGACGCTCTTTCATATTCGAAGATCTTCCGCGCTGCAAGTGAACGCACCTTAACTGGCAAGACATACATGTTTTATTCTTTTAATCTAAACTCTTGTCTCATTCATTTGAGTCATTTAAGGTTATATACTGTATGTTTTGGAATGATCAATGTTGGTTTAAATGTGACATTTTATCACTTTTTCATGTATACAACGAGATTGAAAAATTTAAATGTGGTTTAAAGTCATAGAAATGTGGTTTAAAGTCATAGAAATGTGGTTTAAAGTCATGGAAATGTGGTTTAAAGTCATGGAAATGTGGTTTAAAGTCATAGAAATGTGGTTTAAAGTCATAGAAATGTGGTTTAAAGTCATGGAAATGTGGTTTAAAGTCATAGAAATGTGGTTTAAAGTCATAGAAATGTGGTTTAAAGTCATGGAAATGTGGTTTAAAGTCATATAAATGTGGTTTAAAGTCATAGAAATGTGGTTTAAAGTCATAGAAATGTGGTTTAAAGTCATAGAGATGTGGTTTGCGGTTGTGGAAACCCGTTGGTCAACATGTGTCTGAACCCTGTGTGAATGAGATGCGTTGTCTCCGCTCAGGCTGGATCCTGATCGACCGCAGTGGGAAGCACTTCGGCAGCGTCCTGTGCTTCATACGCGACGGCTCGGTCTCTTTGCCCAAAGGTCGCCAGGCGGTCCAGGAGGTGCTGGCCGAGGCCAAGTACTACGACGTCCAGGGCCTGGTGGAGCTTTGCCACAACACGCTGCAGGTCGGTGCACACGGACGCTTCTGTCGAAGGATGTTGCGTGAAACCTCTGGACAGTTTGTCTTATTATTGACATTTTATGACAATTGCTCATATCCTGTGAGCCTGAATAAGTTTATTGATAATTTTTTAGCAAAGGTTAAATGTTATTTCACAAGTTTAAAAAAGTCACCACAATTTATTTTTAATGCCCCTGGAGTTCAGTCAGTGGGACATAAATTGCCCCCTAAAAAAATATGTAAACGTCTCCCCTGAGTTAGTTGCTTCTGGCGCCCCCTGTGGAGAAACATGGTAAAGACACTCCCTCGTTTCACAGCAGGGGGTCTGACCTGCTGCACCTGCATGTTGATTCTCATTTCCTCTGAAAATATAATAATAATAATAATAATAATGATAAATTATTTGTTCAATGTTGTTCAGTAATGTTGACTTTTTTCTTTTTTTTAATCGTCTTTTTTCTCAAAGTTCTTTCTCTTTACGCCTTTTCTAAACTTGGTTTTGAAAAGATTCTTATTATGATGATGATGATGATGATGAGTATAAGAGACGGTATAAGTACCAGGGGGCTCTAACTCCCAGTGAACCCTGTGTGTGATCTGCAGGGCAATAAGGAGCTGCCCATGTGTGTCATACCTGTGGTCACCTCCAGTAAGGAAGAGGAGAAGCTCATCCAGTCCTCCGCCAAGGTAAACACACTCGCCGATGGATTTAGGATCATTATTAGGAATTAATATGGAATCGGTGTGAAATTATTCTTTTTTAAACTCTGTTCCATCCAGCTTCTTCTTGTGATTGGTCTTTTTGTTGTTAATAATTATAAAGATGATATATTGCATTTTGCCTCAGTACAATGATAAAGAAAGCACGTTCTTATTTAGGTTTAAATACACTGAAATATTCATATATAGATATATTTATATATCTATTAATATATATTATATATACATATTTATATTAATTTATATTTATATATACATATTTATTTTAATTCATATATAATATATATATATATTAATACATATTAATATATATATATTATATACACATATTTATATATACATATTTATATTAATTCATTTATATATATAAATATATTATATAAATGATATATATAAATATATTTAATATAATATAAAAATGATATATATAAATAAATGGGATCCAGATAAGTGGTGTTTGTTCCTTCTCCGTCAGCCTGTGGTGAAGCTGGTGTACAACAGAAGCAACAACAAGTACTCCTACACCAGGTAAGAAGCATCCTGCCCAGGTAACCGATGATCTCGAGCGCCCAGCGAGCCGCCGCATGACTTCCTGTCCGCCTCCTCGTCTCGACAGCAACTCCGACGACCACCTGCTGAAGAACATCGAGCTGTTCGACCGGCTGTCCCTCAGCTTCAACGGCCGCGTCCTCTTCATCAAGGACGTGATCGGAGACGAGATCTGCTGCTGGTCCTTCTACGGCCAGGGCCGCAAGCTGGCCGAGGTCTGCTGCACCTCCATCGTCTACGCCACGGAGAAGAAGCAGACCAAGGTGAGGCCGGGTGGTGGAACCCCCCCCCACAGTAGAACATGTGATCAGGACTTCATGACGCTCTTTTTTACTTTGTAAACAACCACTCAGGGTTTAGAGCGGCAGGAGAGCTAGTAAGGTTAGCAGCATCGCTAACCTTCAGTTACACGATGATGCGTTCAGGCTCTGCTCAGTGAACATGAGGACTGGCTGAAGGTAAATGATAACGTTCTCGTGATGCGTTCAGGCTCCGCCCCCTTTTCCCCTCATATTTTGCCGCCTCCTCCTCCCCACCTCAGGTGGAGTTCCCCGAGGCTCGCATCTACGAGGAGACCCTGAACACGTTGCTCTACGAGACGATGTCGCCCGACGCCGTGCTGCTGGAGGCCAGCGAGGAAGACGAGGGGCCCGGCGGCGCCCGGCGGCTCCACGTCAAGAGGCACAGCGCGTACGACGACCGGCAGCCGGACATTGTGACGCCGTTCCTTTAAGAGATCCTCCGCCGCTCATCGGAGACAACAAAGCGCGGCCATCGCTGTAGTTTTTACCTTTTTTTACTCTGGATAGTTGCGGCGTCGTCATAATTTATGAATCTTGTCAGAGCGACTGCTTAAATAACGAGAGCGCCGATGTTTTAATTATTAACACATGTAGATTATTAGTGTCGACCATCGCAGCGGAGCACGTTTCATATTTATAGATCGTATCGTTTCATATTTACACATCGACACCAACGACCAGAACTCGAGTGTCGCATGTTTTTAATGCCGTTTCACGTTATGCCTTTTTTCAGCTGTGAAGATAAAAAAAAGTTATTCAACTACTTTTTTTTTGTTGGTCTTATTTCTGTTTTTGTCGTTATCATCATACGGTAACACCAGGGGGCGACTCCTCTGGTTGTATAGAAATCTATGCTTCATGTGTTAAAGCTGCATTCTTTCTTCTGACCACCAAGGGGCAACTCCTCTGGTTGTATAGAAGTCTATGCTTCATGTGTTAAAGCTGCGTTCTCTTTCCTGACCACCAGGGGGCGACTCCTCTGGTTGTATAGAAGTCTATGCTTCATTTGTTAGAGCTGCATTCTTTCTTCTGACCACCAGGGGGTGACTCCTCTGGTTGTATAGAAGTCTATGCTTCATGTGTTAGAGCTGTATTCTTTCTTCTGACCACCAAGGGTCGACTCCTCTGGTTGTATAGAAGTCTATGCTTCATGTGTTAAAGCTGCATTCTTTCTGTTGACCACCAAGGGCAGACTCCTCTGGTTGTATAGAAGTCTATGCTTCATGTGTTAAAGCTGCATTCTCTCTCCTGACCACCAGGGGGGCGACTCCTCTGGTTGTATAGAAGTCTATGCTTCATGTGTTAGAGCTGCATTCTTTCTTCTGACCACCAAGGGGCGACTCCTCTGGTTGTATAGAAGTATATGCTTCATGTGTTAAAGCTGCATTCTCTCCTGACCACCAGGGGGCGACTCCTCTGGTTGTATAGAAGTCTGTGCTTCATGTGTCTCCTGAGCATTTAAACACTAATCAAGAAAGTCCATAATTATTTATATATATATATAAATATACACATATATATATGTGTATATTTATATTAGTGCTGTGAAAAATAACGCGTTAACTCAGTTACTTAAATTACAGGATTAATTAGTTTTGTTTTTTTAACGCATGCGCAGAATGAGCTTCCAATCCGTCTGTTGGTCGTCTCTCCAGCAGCATGTCATTCTGTCTAGTGTCGCGTTAACACGACTCCGATCTCCGTCTCACGCGCCGTAGAGCTCGGATGCCGGCGTGTGCGCGCACATTGGGACGAAAAAAAGTCACTTGCACCCCCCCCCCAACAACTCTTCTCGGAGCTCTTGCCTGTCTTGAGAGCCCTGTAAATGTATATATGTGATTAATAATGATTAATCCACAGAACCCTGTGATTAACCTGATTAAAAATGTTAATCGTTTCACAGCCCTAATTTATATATATATATGTGTGTGTATATATATATACACATATATATATAATATATGTGTGTGTGTATATATAATGTATATAAAGACAATATGTAGAATAAGGAACTCTACAGGTCGGTGTGTCTAAATGATATTTACATTTGATTATTTATTTATTATCTTCCTCCTGCATCGATCAGGAAGGCGGATCCTGTGACGTCATCTGCGTCAGCTGAGCGGAGGAGGAGGAGGAGGTGAAGGAGGAAACGAGGGGATGAAAAAAGGCAAAAGAGGTTGAAGAGGGATAGAGAGACAGTGATAGAGACGGAGAGAGAGAGGGGGAGAGGGACCGGACGCTCGGGCAGACATGGAGGGCTCCACGGTGGAAGACCACAAAGAGAAGCTTCTGTGGACCGTGAAGCGCGAGGTGAGCCGCCGCCGGGTGACCGGGCCGAGCATCCTCCAGGCATCGCGTTGACGTCAACATGCACACGACAACACGACCACGTCGAGCGCGAGGCGGCCGTGGCGCGTGCACACTTTGCGTGTATGTGCTTTTTCACGCGGGCGTTTTTGTTGTTGTTTTTTTACAAGCTCAACTCTACCAGATTTTAGTTTGGGGCTTTTAATTTATTCTTTTTTGCAAAAATGAAATGTTAAGAACTTAATTCATCTGATTATTCTATCTATATATTCATTTTTATTTATATTTATATATATATATATTCATATTTATTTATATATTCATATGTATTTATATATAATTTTAATATGTATATATTTTTATGTGTATATATTATATATATATTTTTATTTATATATATATTATAATAAAATATAAATATATATATAAATATCCATTTTCCTGCTTTATTGCTCAAAGCATTTCGAGGCTAACATCCCTCCAATGCAAACAGTTTAATTGACCATACAGCACCAAAAACTTCCACTTCGTGTCACCGCCTCTCGCTTTCCATTTGCACGATATCCACCAAGCATCCCATAATACAGCTCCTCCTGTGTGACAGCATGTCTTCAGCAGAGCTCTGTCTCCAACACGGAGCCACAGGCTGCTGCTGCTTCCTCTCTGTTTGTCTTCCTGCTGATGGATGTCTGGCATCATCTCCAGAGCCGAGAGGAGAATCCTTCCTCCTCTCCGCCTGCTGTGCGCCGCCCGCCTTTTCACCCAAAATATACAACCGTGAAATGTGTAAATCAACGACTGGAGGTGTGGCTCCCTGATCGGTAGTTTCCGTCATCTGAACGGGGAGGAAAGGTGAAGCTGAGGATACGAAGCCCGACGTCCACCAGACGAATCGCTTCTACGTGTTCTCCATGTTTATGAGATGCAAAGCGTTCTCCCACATGGCGGACCTATCGAACGCATCCGTCACAGCTTCTCGTCAGCCGATGAGGCGGCAACCTACGGGTGTTTAAACCTGCATTCTCTCTCCTGACTACCAGGGGGTGACTCCTCTGGTTGTATAGAAGTCTATGCTTCATGTGTTAAAGCTGCGTTCTCTCTCCTGACCACCAGGGGGCGACTCCTCAGGTTGTATAGAAGTCTACGCTTCATGTGTTAAAGCTGCATTCTCTCTCCTGACCACCAGGGGGCGACTCCTCTGGTTGTATAGAAGTCTATGCTTCATGTGTTAAAGCTGCATTCTCACTCCTGACCACCGGGGGCTCCTCTGGTTGTATAGAAGTCTATGTAGTGACTCTACTTCCCTTAGTAAACATTGTAAACATGAGATTATGTCTCAGTCTCTAGTTTCAAGTCTTCTTCTATACAGCATGATGTCATCATTTATACTTTATTGTCCTTTAGAGTCAGACCATGAAGCAGGGGGCGCTTTAGGGGCGGGGCTACAAGCAGAGACGTATAGGAGGTCTCTCCGTCCCTCCTTCGTTGTCCAAATATGATCACTTCTGTTCATCGGTTGCAACATGGCGACGGCGAACTCGAGACTTCATCACGGCAGTCCACAAACCAACGGGTGACGTCGTCATGGCGATGTTGGGGACTTGACTAAAGACTGATTCACTCCTCATCGTAATGGATCATTCGCCTCAACATGCCGCCTCGAGCGTTCTGCCAAACTGAAGGATTCAAGACCGACGTCCACGAACCGCCGCAGCCAGGGAGACGGTTTGGTCACCTGAAGGTTGACAAAAAGTAGTTATGGACTCTTATACTCTAGGAGAGGAAGTTTCAGGGAGTAAACGCCCATATACGGTCCCTGCAGCATGTCTTCAACTTCCTGTTTGGTCTTCTGTTCCTTTAGGTTGATGCAGGTCGTGTTTTCTGTTGAGTCCCACAGGTTGGTGGTTGGACCTGTCTTTCAGCCAACGCTGCTCCCGGTCCAGCGACCCGTTGGCGGGGAAGTCTTTCTGAGAGATTATCAGACGACGATGTCGTCGGCAACGCACTCCGAGTCCCGACCCGCGTCCGCGGCGAGGGTCAACCGCCTCGTCGCAGTGCCTTCTGGGGTTGAGAAAAAGTCTCAACGTCAAAGCGACAGGAAACAACCTTTACCTGACGTCCCGATGGCTACGGCCACTTCCTGTCTACGGTCTATGGTTGTAGTCTTGGGTCCCCCAAGACTACAACCATAGACCGTAGACAGGAAGTGGACGTAGCCATCGGGACGTCAGGTAAAGGGTCCTGAGAGCACGTTCTTTCAGGACTCCGCATGCTTTTTTCGTTTCACTTGGTTGTCGGAGAGACGCCCGGCTGTCACGCGCGCCGATGTTTTTTCCATTTGCGTCTCGGCGTCCGTTGATCCGCGTCTTTAGATCCCGGATAGTTTGGCGTTCTCGGCCCATCGGTTGAGCTCGGGAGTTTTTTTTAATGTAAGCTCCCAACTGATGCAGATAATTATGTTTTCAGGCCAAGATCGGAGGCGTTGCCGTTGCCTCTGAACCCCCATGTTGATCATTTTTTGCGACGGTAGCATATTTGCGTCGTCCCCTTGCAGCTGTTGTTGTGTTCTTCGTGATCAATGCGCCGCTTGGCCGCCGTTCAGCCACGAGATGTCGATCGATGCCTTCTGACATTTAAAAACAACAAAAGCGTACCGGGCCGAGGCCTCGGAGCCCACGAGGGCGGCTGCTCGACAGCCTCTCCAAGCGCTGCTCGGCTACCTCGGGTATCGCCTGGCAACCGAAAGCTTCGGCAGCTCCACGAGAAGTTAAATTGCATAAGTCGTCGATTTAATACGGCAGCAAGAGGGGCGATCTATCTCTCTCTTTGTCCCTCTCTCTCTCTCTGTCTCTCTCTCTCTCTCTGTCCCTCTGTGTCTCTCTGTCCCTCTGTCTCTCTCTCTGTCCCTCTGTGTCTGTCTGTCTGTCTGTCTCTCTCTCTCTCTCTCGCACACAGAGATTTATGTTCTCCGAGGAACATAAGTCTGTTCATAAGAAGCTGCCGAAGCTGAACTCGATGTTTTATTGGGTAAAGGCCTGCAACATGACGCTGTCTCCGCCCCACGTAATTGAGAATCCTCCGAATGAATTCTGCCAAAAGCATTTCTCCAACAGGCAGAGACGGAATATATAAATGTAGAATCAGAGAGAACGTTCTCCGATTACTGCGGTTTTAAAGAGCCCAAAGTTTAATGAACAATGTGAATCCTTTGTCTCGTTATCGGTCCGATGCAGGCGAGCGGAAAAGAAAAGCTCCGAAGCCCAAAGCTGGAAACGACAGATTATTGAGAGACCGCAGGGTGGAAACGCCAGAAAATCACTCCCCCGTTTATTTAGAAAGATGTGTGACTGAAGACGAAGAACATGATGAAGAAGATGATGTTCATTCAGACCGACGCCTCGGATGGAACGTCGTACAGATTATTCTCCAGAGGAGATGTTTTTGGCGGTTGCTCTGCGTCCCCAAAAATGTTTCATTACAGTTCTGGTTAAACTAGTTGAGAAGACTCTGGTTGTATAGAAGTCTATGCTTCATGTGTTAAAGCTGCATTCTCTCTCCTGACCACCAGGGGGCGACTCCTCTGGTTGTATAGAAATATATGCTTCATGTGTTAAAGCTGCATTCTCTCTACTGACTACCAGGGGGCGACTCCTCTGGTTGTATAGTAGTCTCTGCTTCATGTGTTAAAGCTGCATTCTCTCTCCTGACCACAAGGGGGTGACTCCTCTGGTTGTATAGAAGTCTATGCTTCATGTGTTAAAGCTGCATTCTCTCTACTGACCACCAGGGGGCGACTCCTCTGGTTGTATAGAAGTCTATGCTTCATGTGTTAAAGCTGCATTCTCTCTCCTGACCACCAGGGGGCGACTCCTCTGGTTGTATAGAAGTCTATGCTTCATGTGTTAAAGCTGCATTCTCTCTCCTGACCACAAGGGGGCGACTCCTCTGGTTGTATAGAAGTCTGTTTATATAGTCTCTTGATTTAGGAGGAGGAGGAGGAGTATGGTCTATAAATGTTAGGAGGACAACAACACAACGGGTCGAGGAGTCGAGTGAAGACGGATCGATTCCTCCGGGACGTGAATCACTTCCTCCTTAGCGGCCTCGCGGTGAGGGTTAACCACATGGCGTTGGAAGGCGGGAACACGACGTCCTGTAGAGGACGCACACGTCAAACCTCTCCAATGGGACGGGGGCCGAAAAGGACCAACAAAGAGACGACACCATCGGTCAACCCACCGATACGCGGATATAATCAATCAATCGATCCATTGATTTGAATACGACTCGTGAGAAAAGCCACTCATGGTGATTTAAGGATGGGGCCTTCATTGAGGATCACCTGCACCTGGTCTTAGTCCCAGAAGACATATTCACCAGAATGAATAACCAATCATTTAGCTTCTTCAGCTTCAGGGTCCATTTCAGTTATTGCTAAAGTCAATAATGTAGACCACAGGTGTCAAACACAAGGCCCGCGGGCCGAATCTGGCCCACCACATCATTTTATTCGGCCCCCTGGTGGCTTGAAGGACATGTGATCACCTTTTCTTAAAGAACTGTAAGAAAAATATCCCGCGCTTTTATTTTGAAGATTTCAAATTAAATGGATTTATGTTATAGTATTAGAGAAATGTTCTTATGTACAATATTTCAACACTCAAATAAACAATAATGAATTTCAAAGTGAGTTATTTAACAATATGTTGGAGTAGTTTATACTAAAATATTCTGTGCTTTTATTTTGAAGTTTTCAAATTAAATGGATTTATGTTATAGTATTAGAAAATGTTCTTATGTACAATATTCCTACACTCAAATAAACAATAATGAATTTCAAAGTGAGTTATTTAACAATATGTTCGAGTAGTTTATATGTTTCAGGTACACCGGCCCTTTAAGAGGCGGCCATGATGCTGATGTGGCCCACAGTGAACATGAGTTTGACCCCCCTGGTGTAGACGAGTGTCTCTTTTGGCAACGACCCAGTTCATTAATTAACATTTAAAAAGGTCATAAATGTACAATATGCGTTAATATAGCAGCCAACTACGAATAAAGATTTAGAGGATCTCACATGAGGTGACGGAGCCCAGTCAATGGATATATATATATATATATATATATAAAATGTTTTTCATATTTATGCACATGTTCCACATATTCTTGTGAACAGGAAGTGACCATATATGGACGACGTGACGTAGAGACGCTAACACTCGTTAGCTAGCTACCTTCCTCCGCGCTTTATGCAACGCTGGTTATTTCTCTCGTAGAGAACTGTCAATCCACCTTTAGCCCCGCCCCAAAGCGTCCCCATGTGGTCTGCTGACTGCTGGAGGTCTACAGAGGACCCGGACCACCCTGAGACTGGGTCAGGACCGGCTCCTCGCACAATCACTTCAACTAGACGGCTTGTGTCATTCCGTGAAACCACAGCTGACAACGCTCCCAATTAGCCGTTGTTGTTGTTGTTTTTCCGTAGCGGTAAACAAAACTCGATTTAGCATGAAAGAAAGACTCCGCCTCCTCTGAAGTCCGTGACGGCTCCGACGGGCCTCACCACCGACTTCCAATTAATACCGACAACATTGAGGGGGGGGGGGGGGCTCTTCTTCTCTTCCTCTCTTCCTCCGTGTCACGCAGGTTTCCAGAAGCTTCTCTTGTCTCAGAGTTGTCGTGTTTTTCCGTGACGTCTTTTGTCTCCTCGTGGTGGCGTGTGTGAAGCGTGTGTGAAGCGTGTGTGAAGCGTGTGTGAAGCGTGTGAAGCGTGTGAAGCGTGTGTGAAGCGTGTGAGAAGCGTGTGAAGCGTGTGTGAAGCGTGTGAAGCGTGTGAGAAGCGTGTGTGAAGCGTGTGAGAAACGTGTGTGAAGCGTGTGTGAAGCGTGTGTGAAGCGTGTGAAGCGTGTGAGAAGCGTGTGTGAAGCGTGTGTGTGAAGCGTGTGAGAAGCGTGTGAGAAGCGTGTGAGAAGCGTGTGTGAAGCGTGTGTGAAGCGTGTGAGAAGCGTGTGAGAAGCGTGTGAGAAGCGTGTGTGTGAAGCGTGTGTGAAGCGTGTGAGAAGCGTGTGTGAAGCATGTGAGAAGCGTGTGAGAAGCGTGTGCAGCGTCTCCGTGACGATGACTCACCTGTGGCTCTGTTGTGTTCAGGTGAAGCAGGTCATGGAGGAGGCGGTGACCAAGAAGTTTGTCCACGAAGACAGCAGCCACATCGTTGCTCTGTGCAGTAAGTACACACACACACACACACACACACACACACACACACACAGCAGGTGACTGGGCTTCTCCATCAAGGACACATGCTTGACGTCACTGTGCCTCTGAGTCTGCTGCTGCATCAATGGAAAGTGCGTGTGTGTGTGCTTGTGTGTGTGTGCCTGTGTGTGTGTGTGTGTGCGTGTGTGTGTGTGTGTGTGTGCCTGTGTGTGTGTCAGGTGTCTTACATGGTTACCATAGTAATACTTTGAGAATAGTTTTCCTTCAAAGGTCCAGCAACAAGTTACATAAACTTTAACTAAACTACTGAGTTAGGTTTAGTTGAACTACTGAGCTAGGTTTAACTAAACTACTGCGTTAGGTTTAGTTGAACTACTGCATTAGGTTTAACTGAACTACTGTGTTAGGTTTAGTTGAACTACTGAGCTAGGTTTAACTGAACTACTGCGTTAGGTTTAGTTGAACTACTGAGCTAGGTTTAACTAAACTACTGAGTTAGGTTTAGTTGAACTACTGAGCTAGGTTTAACTAAACTACTGCGTTAGGTTTAGTTGAACTACTGCATTAGGTTTAACTGAACTACTGCGTTAGGTTTAGTTGAACTACTGAGCTAGGTTTAACTAAACTACTGAGTTAGGTTTAGTTGAACTACTGAGCTAGGTTTAACTAAACTACTGAGTTAGGTTTAATTGAACTACTGAGCTAGGTTTAACTAAACTACTGCGTTAGGTTTAGTTGAACTACTGCGTTAGGTTTAACTAAACTACTGCGTTAGGTTTAGTTGAACTACTGCATTAGGTTTAACTGAACTACTGCGTTAGGTTTAGTTGAACTACTGAGCTAGGTTTAACTGAACTACTGCGTTAGGTTTAGTTGAACTACTGAGCTAGGTTTAACTAAACTACTGAGTTAGGTTTAGTTGAACTACTGAGCTAGGTTTAACTAAACTACTGAGTTAGGCTTAATTGAACTACTGAGCTAGGTTTAACTAAACTACTGCGTTAGGTTTAGTTGAACTACTGCGTTAGGTTTAACTAAACTACTGAGTTAGGTTTAGTTGAACTACTGAGCTAGGTTTAACTAAACTACTGAGTTAGGTTTAATTGAACTACTGAGCTAGGTTTAACTAAACTACTGAGTTAGGTTTAGTTGAACTACTGAGCTAGGTTTAACTAAACTACTGCGTTAGGTTTAGTTGAACTACTGCATTAGGTTTAACTGAACTACTGCGTTAGGTTTAGTTGAACTACTGAGCTAGGTTTAACTGAACTACTGCGTTAGGTTTAGTTGAACTACTGAGCTAGGTTTAACTAAACTACTGCGTTAGGTTTAGTTGAACTACTGCATTAGGTTTAACTGAACTACTGCGTTAGGTTTAGTTGAACTACTGAGCTAGCTTTAACTAAACTACTGCGTTAGGTTTAACTGAACTAATGCGTTAGGTTTAACTGAACTACTGCATTAGGTTTAACTGAACTACTGCGTTAGGTTTAGTTGAACTACTGCGTTAGGTTTAACTGAACTAATGCGTTAGGTTTAACTGAACTGCTCACTGTTCCTGCTCTGCAGGTTGATGCCTAAATAAAACATCTACACATCTGGCAGTCATCCAGAATTCATCGGTCATGAATAGTTAATCCAGAGTTTAGTCTCGCTGTAAGCCTGACCTGTGGCTCCATGACGCATCGCCGCGGCAACGCTGCTGTTAGTCGTGTTAGAGAGAGAGTCTCTGATCTGTTGATGAGCACCGATCCTCCTCCTCCTCCTCCTCCTCCTCCTCTTGTTTGTTTGCCTTTCCATTAACTGGGGATGTCCTGAAACATGTTGAATGACCCCGTCGTCTCGTGGACCGCGGGGCAGCATCCGGTTCTTGAAATGCCACATGAGGTCCATGTGGTACTATTTCAACCAATTTCGTCTTTTTGGGTAAAAAGTCACATTTTATTCCAGTATTTTGTTCTGTTATAATATTGCATCGACTAATGTGAGATGCAATGGAGCAACATTTAAAACATGTTACGACTGAAACCGAGCTTCGGCCATTTAGTTTTTTGCTTTATGCAACACTGGTTAGTTAAAGCTAATGACTCACTCACGCTAGTTAGCTAGCTACCTTCCACCATGCTTTATGCAACACTGGTTATTTAACGATACCACTACATCAAACCTTAATTTGATGATTAGATAACAAAAATCAATACATCAGTGTCACACATCACTACGTAATATAATAACATTAGAAGTTGATAAAGCCGGAGTTCCTAAACCACACTGTGTATAATGAACTTACTTTGATGAGGCATAAAAAGGTGCATTGAGACCCGGTTAAGAAAGAGCTTTTCATCTCTAACTCAATATCTGAGTTACATTTCCGTGGTGCCGTCGTCATCTGTGGGCTTTTTAATCACATTGGTTGAAATGCCACGTGAAGTACGAGAGCTCGTCTCTTCGGGCAGGCGGCGGCGGTAAGAAGGTCAGGTGGTAACGATATGTAGCGACGTCAGAGCGGATGAGTCACCGCCAGGCGGAGAGAACACCGGCTCTCTTTAGCTGAATGGAAACATTCATTCATTCAACAAATGAAGAAGAACCTCCTTTTCGACTCGTTGCATGCACCTTTATCGACGTTGTTGTTTCTTCGTCATTCATTGGCTCCCACAGTTTGGCTAAAGGTTTCAAACTGAAAACTCGGAACTCAAAGATAAAGATAAGATTTTGTCTATTAAGTGTTTTAGAAAGATTTATTAATCCCCAATCAGTGATATTGGTTATTAGTGACTTTGTGTTAGTGGTAAATATCTTATTGATCGTATTGTGATGAAACATTAGATGTACACCCCTCATATATATATACATATATATATATACGTATATAAATATGTATTTATTTTTAAATTTATATATACAGGACTGTCTCAGAAAATTAGAATATTGTGATAAAGTTCTTTATTTTCTGTAATGCAATTAAAAAAACAAAAATGTCATGCATTCTGGATTCATTACAAATCAACTGAAATATTGCAAGCCTTTTATTCTTTTAATATTGCTGATTATGGCTTACAGCTTAAGAAAACTCAAATATCCTATCTCTAAATATTAGAATATCATGAAAAAGTATACTAGTAGGGTATTAAACAAATCACTTGAATCGTCTAATTAACTCGAAACACCTGGAAACACATTTTCAAATGTTTGATTTTGTTTTGCTGTTATAAATCTTTTTTTTAACTTGGTCTGAGGAAATATTCAAATTTTATGAGATAGGATTTTAGAGTTTTCTTAAGCTGTAAGCCATAATCAGCAATATTAAAAGAATAAAAGGCTTGCAATATTTCAGTTGATTTGTAATGAATCCAGAATGCATGACATTTTTGTTTTTTTAATTGCATTACAGAAAATAAAGAACTTTATCACAATATTCTAATTTTCTGAGACAGTCCTGTATATATATATTACTATATATGTCCATAAATGTGTATTTATTTTTAATTAATATATATATATATACAGTATACATATTAATATATATATGTATAGAAATATGTATTTTTAAATGTACATACATATATATATAAATACTAATATATATGTTTACATAAATATGGATTTATTTTTAAATGTATACATATAAATATCTATATGTACATAAATATGTATTTATTTTTACATTTATATATGTATATATTTATAAATATTTTAATTGTATTTATTAATATATGTATATATAAATATCTACAGCAGACCGATGGGAGAGACAGACACGAGGGCTGAAGGAGGTGAAGCGTCTCTTTGTGGCTGCAGCCATTAGCCGGAGTTAAACTATAATTGAACTAGAACGGGCACTCGGTAGAGCGCATACCTTCGCATATCACAAGATTGGGCATTGAATTATGAACATTTTGGCATTAGTTGCATGCCAATTGGATAAAAATTGACCGCGCTATGGTAAAAAGAAGATTTTGACCTTTTCATGACTTTGACCCGATCGATCCCGAAATCTAATCAAATGTTCCCCGGATAATAACCAATCATCCCACCAAATTTCATGCGATTCGGTTTAATACTTTTTTAGTTATGCGAGTAATACGCATACAAATAAATAAATAAATACACGGCGATCAAAACATTACCTTCCGCATTTTCAATGCGAAGGTAATAAAAAGGTTTCTGTAGAATGAAAGAAAAAGTTCTGCGCGGCAAACGGCCTCGACGGTCACGCCTGCAGCCGACCGAGAGAGTACGCTCATTAATGAGAGAGAAGTCTGCACCTGCAGTACACACCAGAGATAATGGTTCTCCAATGGTTCTTTAAGAGGCTTTGTGGGTTTACAAAGAACCATCACTTTACTGAAGAACCTTCAAGAAATGGTGCCTTCAAGAACCTTTTCTTGAAGGTTTTTGAGACACCTTTATAGGTTCTTTGAAGAACTCTTTCAGGACATGGTTCTTAAAGGACCCTGGTTTGAAAGGTTCTTTGTGGAAGCATAAATGGGGCCTTAAAGAACCATTTTTGAAGGTTCTTAAAGGCACATTTATAGGTTCTTTGAAGAACTCTTTAAGGAAATGGTTCTTTAAAGAACCCTGGTTTAAAAGGTTCTCTGTGGAACCAGAAATGGTTCTTCTATCTATGGCATCACTCTGAAGAACCATTTTGGGTTCCAGATGCTCCTCCATGTTTCTGTGTGTAGGAGCTGAATGTGGTGGGTATTACAGTGGACTAAAATGACCAACAACAACAACAACAACAACAACAACAACATGATTCTCTGCAATGCAGAGAAACACTGGTGCTTTACGAGTGTAATAATCTGCTTTTATTGCCTCGGCCTGAAGCTCTCTGCTCAGTTTATTCACTGCAGACCGACACATGGCGAGCTATGACGACGTCACGCTGAAGCCCCGCCCCCTAAAATATACGCCATGTGAAGATCAACGCCAAATGCTCTATGTACGCGATCAGGGAAAGAAAACCCAGTTGACTAATGTCAAAACACAGCGGCGGGAGCAGAGACCGTATGCGAGAAGTGGGCGGAGTCACTGCTGCGACGAAGCCTCGGATTCGTCGGGTTTCACAGTCGCCATTTTTTGTTTTATTGTTTTTTTGGGAATCCGTGAACAGGAAGTGACGTAAGACACTGGCAACTCTAGTCGGTGAAAATAGAGAGAATGCAGCTTTAACACATGAAGCATAGACTTCTATACAACCAGAGGAGTCGCCCCCTGGTGGTCAGAAGAGATAATGCATCTTTAACACATGAAGCATAGACTTCTATACAACCAGAGGAGTCGCCCGCTGGTGATCAGGAGAGAGAATGCAGCTTTAACATATGAAGCATAGCCTTCTATACAACCAGAGGAGTCGCCCCCTGGTGGTCAGGAGAGAGAATGCAGCTTTAACACATGAAGCATAGACTTCTATACAACCAGAGGAGTCGCCCCCTGGTGATCAGGAGAGAGAATGCAGCTTTAACATATGAAGCATAGACTTCTATACAACCAGAGGATTCGCCCCCTGGTGGTCAGGAGAGAGAGTGCAGCTTTAACACATGAAGCATAGACTTCTATACAACCAGAGGAGTCGCCCCCTGGTGGTCAGAAGAGAGAATGCAGCTTTAACACACGAAGCATAGACTTCGATACAACCAGAGGAGTCTCCCCCTGGTGGTCAGGAGAGAGAATGCAGCTTTAACACACGAAGCATAGACTTCTTTCTATACAACCAGAGGATTCGCCCCCTGGTGGTCAGGAGAGAGAATGCAGCTTTAACACACGAAGCATAGACTTCTATACAACCAGAGCAGTCGCCCCCTGG
The DNA here is from genome assembly GCF_029220125.1 of Pseudoliparis swirei. Classification (NCBI taxonomy): domain Eukaryota; kingdom Metazoa; phylum Chordata; class Actinopteri; order Perciformes; family Liparidae; genus Pseudoliparis; species Pseudoliparis swirei. The sequence continues at coordinate 2,074,045 of NC_079407.1, forward strand.
TGGTCAAGAGAGAATGCATCTTTAACACACGAAGCATAGACATCTATACAACCAGAGGAGTCGCCCCCTGGTGGTCAGGAGAGAGAATGCAGCTTTAACACATGAAGCATAGACTTCTATACAACCAGAGGAGCCGCCCCCTTGTGGTCAGGAGAGAGAATGCAGCTTTAACACACGAAGCATAGACTTCTATACAACCAGAGGAGTCGCCCCCTGGTGGTCAGGAGAGAGAATGCAGCTTTAACACATGAAGCATAGACTTCTATACAACCAGAGGAGTCACCCCCTGGTGGTCAGGAGAGAGAATGCAGCTTTAACACACGAAGCATAGACTTCTATACAACCAGAGGAGTCGCCCCCTGGTGGTCAGGAGAGAGAATGCAGCTTTAACACATGAAGCATAGACTTCTATACAACGCTTCCTCTCTGCAGTATCATATTTGTTTTATAGCCACAAATAAAGCTCCATTAATTTGGTGATGAACACATTTCATTTGCTCTTAATCTTTCCTTAAGAAATGTCAAACATAGACCCGTCACATGCTTATTTCTTCTCTCCACTATCTGACATAAATCCTCTATTTTTATCTATTTCTGTGGGTCTAAATCTGTCTGTCTGGGTGAGTCATGCTGCCGCTCCTGAGCTCGGTGCAGATGGAAGAGGAGAGAAAAGCGAGATGGGAGGGGGGGGGGGGGGGGGCACTTGTAGAACTTGTAGAGACGGATGCAGGAGTTTGCACAAAAGAATGAACACATGGCGGATAGGATGCAGAGTTCTTTGGGCAGAGAGGATGGGAAACGCTCTTTCCTCCTCCAGCTGCCCGACTCCCACCTGGGAACCACACAGCGTGCCACAGCGTGCCACAGCGTGCCACAGCGTGCCACAGCGTGCCACAGCGTGCCACAGCGTGCCACAGCGTGCCACAGCGTGCCACAGCGTGCCACAGCGTGCCACAGCGTGCTACAGTGTGCCACAGTGTGCCACAGTGTGCTACAGTGTGCTACAGCGTGCTACAGCGTGCCACAGCGTGCTACAGCGTGCCACAGCGTGCTACAGTGTGCTACAGTGTGCTACAGCGTGCTACAGTGTGCTACAGTGTGCTACAGTGTGCCACAGCGTGCTACAGTGTGCTACAGTGTGCTACAGTGTGCTACAGTGTGCTACAGCGTGCCACAGCGTGCCACAGTGTGCTACAGTGTGCTACAGTGTGCCACAGCGTGCTACAGTGTGCCACAGTGTGCTACAGTGTGCCACAGTGTGCTACAGTGTGCCACAGTGTGCCACAGTGTGCCACAGTGTGCCACAGCGTGCTACAGTGTGCCACAGCGTGCTACAGCGTGCTACAGCGTGCTACAGCGTGCCACAGTGTGCTACAGTGTGCCACAGTGTGCCACAGTGTGCTACAGTGTGCCACAGTGTGCTACAGTGTGCTACAGTGTGCTACAGTGTGCCACAGCGTGCCACAGTGTGCCACAGTGTGCCACAGTGTGCCACAGTGTGCTACAGTGTGCCACAGTGTGCTACAGTGTGCTACAGTGTGCCACAGTGTGCCACAGTGTGCTACAGTGTGCTACAGTGTGCTACAGCGTGCTACAGCGTGCTACAGCGTGCTACAGTGTGCTACAGCGTGCTACAGCGTGCTACAGTGTGCTACAGTGTGCCACAGCGTGCTACAGCGTGCTACAGCGTGCTACAGCGTGCTACAGTGTGCTACAGCGTGCTACAGCGTGCTACAGCGTGCCACAGTGTGCTACAGCGTGCTACAGCGTGCTACAGTGTGCTACAGTGTGCTACAGTGTGCTACAGTGTGCTACAGCGTGCTACAGTGTGCTACAGTGTGCTACAGCGTGCTACAGTGTGCCACTGATTAAATATATATGTATATTTATATTATTTATATAATATTCTATTCCTGTCTGTTCATCTGTCTGGACGTCTATTGGCTGGCAGCTCATTACTCGACCATGAGTTCTCGAATGAGCCCATTAGCCGCTTCAGCCCCCCCGCTCCTCCTCCTCTCGCTCTTCCTCTTCTTCAGCCCCTGAGCCTGGGATCCATTCTCTTGGTGACTTCCTGCTCCTCAGCCTGAGTGGGCGGAGCCTCTGAGGGCTGTGGGTTCCTC
>NC_079407.1:2086167-2163667 GCF_029220125.1 Pseudoliparis swirei
GTTTATATATATACTGTATATATATATAATTTTTTCATTGACATATTTTATTTTTTTACCAGGATTTATTGTTCCACATTCGATTTTCTAAAAGGATATATTTTTTATTCATATCAATACTAACACGTTTGTGCATCTCTGTCAGTATCTACTGGGACTACGCTCTGACTGTGCCTCTGCACCAGATCGTCTGCATCCACTGTCACCAACGCCGTGAGTATGATGCTGCTTTCCCACAATGCATCAGTCGCACTCCATCACCGTCGGTTGAGAGCATTCTGTCGTATCGATTAAAGTGTATATTTTCAGTTAATGTACATCATTCATCTCGGTGACCTTTTATCTGCTCTCCTTTTAGATCCTTCTGTTACAGTTTAGAGATCAAGAACTCGATATTTTTTCCTATCTCGCCCTTTTCCTTCTAGCTGATTGTGGCGGCACGTTGGTTCTGGTCAGTCAGGATGGAATCCAGCGGCCGCCTCTCCACTTCCCCCCCGGTGGTCACCTGCTGGCTTTCCTCTCCTGCCTGGAAACGGGCCTTTTACCGCGGGGTCAGCTGGAGCCCCCCCTGTGGTCCCAGAAAGGCAAGGTGAGTGTGACCTGGGAGTCAAAATGTCGCAAAAAGAAAAAAAACATTCGGTACATATTATTTCTAAATGATAAAGTATAAAAAAGTGTGGGGACCCATAACAGATCCCTGGGGTACTCCAGAAAAACTAAAAACCCTTGAATACGTTTGTTTCTCAAGGGAAAAGTGTTCCCTAAACTGAAGAAGAGGAGCAGCAACGCCCGCCTCCTTGACCAGGACGGGAACGGCGAGGAGCAGACGGCCGCCGACTACGTGTTCCGCATCGTGTACCCCGGGTACCGCCAGGACGCCAGTAAGTGACACCTCCGCGCCGCCGCGTGCCGAAGCGTCACCGAAGCCTCGCGAACAAAAAAATGAGAACCGTTGTATCCGCTTGATGTGTTTTTGCAAAAAAGCTGCGGGGAGGTGCGAGTGTGCACCCCCCCCCCACCCCCCCCACATTGCTCCTCCCAAAAGGCCCCCCAGGGTGACACTGTTCTAACTGTGTTCTTTGTCGTCCCGCTGGCGCAAGCAGTCACCATAAACTACCACCACGCCACGGGCAGCCGTGCTCCGTCGCTGGACGACGACGAGGAAGAGGAAGAGGAAGATAGGCTCCATGCTATGATCTCAATGATCTGCTCGCGGAACCTCACAGACCCTAATGTCATGAAAGGTTTTTATCACCTTAACACACCCCACCCTGTTCCTGAGACCCCCCCCACCCCCGACCCACCCACCCGGCTTCAGATCTCCCTCCCGCATCCCTCCCATCATGCCCACACTCTCTCTCTCTTTCTCCTCCCTCCCAACCCCCCCAGCTTCGTCTGCGTGTGTGTGCGTGTGTGTGTGTCTGTGTGTGTGTGCGTGTGTGTGTCTGTGTGTGTGTGTGTGTCAGGCTGAGCCCAACAGTGTGGAGAGGCCGGGGTTGGCCGGCGTTCAGGGTTGTCTTAAAGTTGGAGCGTCTTCAGCCTCTGCGGCGCGACGCTTCTCGTACGTGAACTGAGTAAACTTACGAGAGGAACTTGAGTCGAATCCTCGCCGCTTGATTGGACCGTAGAGTTTAGCGCGAGCCACAGAGGACGCCTCCCTCACTTATTGTTGGATTAGGAGGACGAGGTCAAAGGGCGCTGTGACTCCTCTGGTTGTATAGAAGTCTATGCGTCATGTGTTAAAGCTGCATTCTCTCTCCTGACCACCAGGGGGCGACTCCTCTGGTTGTATAGAAGTCTATGCTTCATGTGATAAAGCTGCATTCTCTCTCCTGGCCACCTGGGGGCTCCTCTGGTTGTATATAAGTCTATATAGTGACTCTACTTCTCTCTTGATTCCCTCAGTAAACATTGTAAACATGAGTTTATGTCTCAGTCTCTAGTTTCCAGTCTTCTTCTATACAGCATGATGTCATCATTTATACTTTATGGTTCTGTAGAGTCACACAGACCATGAAGCAGGGGGTGCTTTAGGGGCGGAGCTACAGGGTGATTGACCAAATATGTATACATCGTTTCTAAGTCACTCCTCCGCATTCCAAATATGGTCACTTCCTGTTCACTGGTTGCAAAAAAAAAACAAGATGGCGACGGCGAAATCCACTTGTCGTCGCTCCGGGCCTTGAAGCACTTTTGGGTTTCTGCCGCTTTGAGAATAAATTTTTTTGGGGCACTTTTTTATTTCTTTTTTATGCTTTCATTTGTCTCTTGCAGCATGCGTGATCATTTCCTTTGCATGAACATGCAACCTTTTAATTCATTGTGTATTGACCTCTGTGTTTCTACGCCTTCGTGGTGCCTGTTGTTTTGGTTTCTCTTCTTCTTCTCTCTTCCTCCGTTGTTCCTCCTCCTGTTTGTGCAGTCGTTTGCTGCAATGCTGTTCACTGTAATTCTTCACTAACCTCCTCCCCCCCCCCCTCCCTTCCCTCTCATTATGGTCCTGTGGGGTTCCGCAGTAGTAGAGATGTGGAGTCTAGTCCTAAAGTAAAGAGGGGGGGGGGGTCACATGATGGTCTCGCTGCAGCAATTTTTCTGTTTGCTTATTTATTTATTTTCGTTCTTATAATATCTATTTATTTATTTTCGAGGCGGGGGGGGGGGTTATCGAACAACCAAAGAAAGCGCAGCTTCATATTTATGACAGGTCATCAGCTCCAACCTGAAGAATTAAGGTGAAGAGCGTTTATTGAATGTTTCTGTGTGTTTATGATTTTGTAATTTTCCTCCCCTTCTGTGTGTCTAGTTGTTTTTGTTGTGTAAGATGATTTCTTGTTCTGGCTTCATGCATCCTGCACGCCCCCCCCCCCCCCCTCGTCTCCTTCTCTTATCAGCTCCTTCACTTCCTCTGCTGCTGTCTCCTCTGGATGAACTGAACCAGCATGGCTTTCTCAACTGCCCCCCCTCCTGTCTCCCCCCTCTCCTCCTTCTCTCTCTCCTCCCCCTGTCTGTCTCCCCCCTCTCTTTCTCTTCTTTCTCTCCTTCCTCTCTCCTTCCTCTCCTCTCTCTCTTTCTCCTCTCTCTTCTCTCTCTTTCTCATCTCCCCTCTCGCTCTCCTCCCCTCTCTTTCTCCTTCCCCTCCTCCTTTTCCACTTTTGGTTTCCTCTGCGCTTGTTTTTTTTCTCGAACTCTCACATGAGTGTGTACAAACTTTCATCCATCTCCTCATCTCATGACTTATTGCATATATATTAGAGATATATATTTATATATATATATATATAAACATATGTATGTTTCTATATATATATATATATATATATATTTATATATACAAACATATGTATGTATATATATACATACATACAAACATATGTATGTTTTTATATATATACATATGTATATTTATATATATAAACATATGTATATACATATATATATATACATATATATATATATAAAAAAATATATATATATATGATACATGGAAGTATGTATTTTTTGTTGAGCTGAGGTTCTGATGTCATGATATGTAAGAGAGTCGTGTTCATTCAGTCTCAGAGCACTGAGACCCCCCCCCCCCCTTCTCTCTCTCCCCCCCTCTGGCTTCAGACCACGGGGACATGATGGAGATGCAGGGTTTCGGAGGCGGCCCGTCGCCGTGGCGACAGGCCGAGGCGGCCACCCAGGAGCCGCCGTGCCCGTCCTGCTCCACGGTCGGCGCCGGCGCCGCGGCGTTCGGCTTCGCGGCGTTCGGCTGCACCTGCAACCACAACGGAGCCGACATCCACACGTACGTCCACCGCCAGTAACCACACATCACCAGAAAGATTACACCGCCGTTAATAGTTGATAACTTTGATGAAGTAATAATCAGATTACTTAATGCGTTGAAGAGGTTTGAGGTTTACTTCATTCTTATTCAAAGAAGTTTCTGTTCTTTCCTCCAGAATTCCTCTTAAGATGCTCTGCCAGAACATGAAGAGGCAGATCGTCTCCAGAGCCTTTTATGGATGTCAGTAAAGTATTCATACTTTCATTTTGTTTCTATACAATGATTGTGACATGAATTGTGCGTATTATATATATATATATATACAGATATTATACATTTATATGTATTATATATGTATATATATTTTTATATATAATATATATATAATTAACTATATAATATATATGTATATATATATTATAAATATATATATGATATATATATGATATGATATAAATATGTATAAGTATGATATATATCTATACAGATATTACATGTTTATATGTATATTATATGAATATATATGTTTATATAATATTTAAAATTATAATATAAATTAATAAATATATATATGATGTATATATATGATATATATTTATATATACATATATATAATATCATATATATGATATATATTTGTATATGTGTTTAAAATGTTCTGCCTGCAAAAAACAATAGCAACGTTTAGAGCACAATAGATTTAAAGTATTATGACCATAACGTGCAGCTCAATGAAGTACGTCTGCAAACTGTAAATAATGAATAATAATAAACTGCTGGGTAACATAATGCATTTATAGTGTGTATTGAAAGATTGTTTTTCAGAGGAGACCTTTTGTAATGACAGCATCAGTCTGAAGACTGTATTACAGTTTATTGAGCCCACCATAATTAGAAAAATGCAGCTTTAGTTATTAAATGAAAGCAGGTTTACAAATATTCATACAACACTATCGGCACATAAATGAGTTTGAAAAACCAAATAGGCCGAAATGCAACATAACTTTGAATGTGTAATGTCTGTAAATAGGGATTTAAAGACTGTTCTCATTTAGGCAGCAATCTCCTGTTCTCTCCTGACCACCAGGGGGCGACTCCTCTGGTTGTATAGAATTCTATGCTTCATGTGTTTAAGCTGCATTCTCTCTCCTGACCACCAGGGGGCTCCTCTGGTTGTATAGAAGTATATGCTTCATGTGTTAAAGCTGCAATCTCTCAACTGACCACCAGGGGGCGACTCCTCTGGTTGTATAGAAGTATATATAGTGACTTTACTTCTCTCTTGATGTATTCCCTCAGTAAACATGAGATGAAAATTGATGTCTCTAGTTTCAGTTCAGTGATGGTCACTTCCTGTTCGCCGAGTGCAAAAAAAACCCAAGATGGCAACCACCGAAAAGCTGAACTCATCCCGTGTGTTTGTGTCTGTCCCACCAGGGCTGGCCTACTGCCGTCACCTGTCCACCGTGCGGACTCACCTGTCGGCGCTGGTCAACCACAGCATTGTGCCCCCGGAGGCGGCCGGGGGCCTCAGCAAGGAGGTGTGGAGCAAGTACCAGAAAGACTGCAAGGTGGGTTCAACTGCATGTAGATCAGTAGCCCCCCCCCCCCCCTCTCTTCGAGTCGCTCCTTCTTCCTGCCGTCACCTTGTCTCGTCCTTCTTGTTTCCCGTTGCAGAACTACAAGGAGCTGGAGCTGCTGAGGCTGGTTTATTACGGCGGCGTGCAGCACGACATCAGGAAGGAGGTGTGGCCTTTCCTGCTGGGCCACTACAAGTTTGGCATGGGCAAGAAGGACATGAGCCAGGTGCGACCGGACGCCGTCTTCTTAGCGTGAACGAAGCACACGTGCGATTTTTAAAAAGACGAAATGTTTTTTTTCTTCCCCCGTGCGAAGATTGACGCGAAGATCAGCGAGCGCTACCAGCAGGTGAAGCGTGAGTGGAAGGCCTGCGAGGTGATCGTCAAGCAGAGGGAGAAGGAGATGCAGTCGGCCATCTTCGCCAAGCTCTCGTCGGGCAGCAGCATCGACAGCCACGTCCTGCGACTCGTCCACAGAGACTCCACGCTCAGCAACGAGGTGAGCAGCGCCCCGCAGCGTGGCAACCGCAGCGTGGCAGATGGATCACCATGCTGTGGTTTCCTGTGTGATCCCACGTCCCTCCTGCAGGTGTTCATGTCTGTGGACGAGCCGGACGCAGGCAGCCAGGAGACCCCCAGCGGAGAGGACGGCACCCCCACCATGACCGCCCTGGTGGCCCCCGCCGCCCAGCCCCCGGAGGAGCGCCCTCTGGTGGAGTTCGACTCCCCCGACTCGGGCCTCCCCTCCTCCAGGAACTACTCGGTGACCTCCGCCCATTCCCAGATCCTGTCCAGCATCGACGACGGTCAGAGCACGGAGGAGGAGGGGGTCGGCGGGGAGGAGGGCCGGACCCCGGGCCTGCTGCCGGGGGGCTGCGTGGGTCCTCTGACGGAGGACCGGCTGTGCAGCCAGCTGGACAAACTGCTGACCGGCGGAGCGGCGGCAGGGACCGTGTCGCCGTCGCTCTCCTCGTATACGGTGCGTCGCGCTCGGTGTCGATTGGACCGTGAGAGTTCCACCTGCTCATGTCGCCCGCCGTGTTTCTCCGTCGTGCAGATCGAGCTGCTGGACACGGTCGCCCTGAACCTGCACCGGATAGACAAAGACGTGCAGCGCTGCGACCGCAACTACTACTACTTCACCCCGGCCAACCTGGAGAAACTACGCAACATCATGTGCAGGTGTTTAGAGAACTACACCCTTAAAATAATAATATATATATATTTGTATTTATATGTGTATTTTAATATATACAGTATGTGTGTATTTATATATGTATATATATTTATTTATACAGTATATGTGCATTTATTTATGTATATAAATGTATATATATTTATATGTATGTATATATTTAGATATATATGTGTATTTATATTAATTAATTTATGTATATGTATCTATTATATATATATATACATGTATTTATATAGAGAGAGAAATGTATGTATACGTGTGTGTGTATATAAATACAAATATTTATTTATATTTATTTTAATGTATCTATTTATATGTATATATTTATTAATATAAATATGTATTTATATGTATATATTTATGTATATACATGCGTATTTATATATAAATAAATAACTATACATATTTATATAAATAAACATATATTTATTTATATATTTATATATGAATATGTATATATTTATTTATATAGAAATATATATGTATTTATTTATATATTTATCTATATATATAGATAAATACGTCTATATATCTATTTATTTATATATATGTATATATTTATTTATATATATTTTTTTACCTGACTGAAAATATAGAATATAAAATATAAACTGATTTGGCTCCCGTTTGTCCTGCAGCTATGTGTGGGAGCATCTAGAGGTCGGCTACGTTCAGGGGATGTGTGACCTGCTGGCGCCGCTCATGGTCATCCTGGACGATGGTGAGAACCAACAATCACCTTCCTCTTTATGTGTACATTATTACTTGTAAATACCACGGATGGAAAAATACTTCCAGCTTTCGTCCACAGGGGCCCCCAGATCCACACAATAGGTTTTAATGCGTGACAATGAAGTGTGGTTACACGTCAATGGAGCTGTAGGCCGGCTCACTTAGAGTCTTAGGCGAGGGTTTGAAGGTGGAGCGAGAGGTTTGAAGGTGGAGCGAGGGGTTTGAAGGTGGAGCGAGGGGTTTGAAGGTGGAGCGAGGGGTTTGAAGGTGGAGGTCTTTGAGTGCTCTCCGGTTGGCTCCTCCCTCAGAGTGCCTGGCCTTCAGCTGCTTCACTCAGCTGATGAAGAGGATGACTCAGAACTTCCCCAACGGAGGAGCCATGGACACTCACTTCGCCAACATGAGGTCCCTGATCCAGGTGACGGGTGTGTGTGTGTGTCTGTCTGTGTGTGTGTGTGTGTGTGTGTGTGTGTGTCTATGTGTGTGTGTGTGTGTGTGTGCCCATTGACGTTCTCTCCTGATCTCAGATCCTGGACTCGGAGCTGTTCGAGCTCATGCAGCAGAACGGAGACTACACTCACTTCTACTTCTGCTACCGCTGGTTCCTGCTGGACTTCAAGAGGGGTGAGCTTCACCTCATCGTGCATCCTGACGACAACTAAAGGTTGAACGTCAGCAATTTAATTTGGCTGCTGTGTGAGGCTAGGTGCCCCCTTTTTCTCTCGGGGCGTCCCTCAGGGTTCAGTTCCAGGTCCTCTACATATACAAGTATAAAAGTGCATGACTTTTACTCGTATTGAAGTATTTCTGCACCGCTGTATTAATACTTTTATCGTGTGTGTGTGTGTGTGTGTGTGTGTGTGCAGAGCTCCTGTACGAGGACGTGTTTGCGGTGTGGGAGGTGATCTGGGTCTCTTCCAGGATCTCCTCGCAGCACTTCGTCCTCTTCCTGGCTCTGGCCCTCGTCACAGTTTACCGTGAGATCATCGTGGACAACAACATGGACTTCACGGACATCATCAAGTTCTTCAACGGTGAGGAACACGCGTCACGGTTTGGGGTCCACAGCTCAAAGCGGACTCGTTCCTGAAGTGTCGTTGAACCGTGTGTCTGATCCCCAGAGATGGCCGAGCGGCACGACGTGCAGCACATCCTGAAGGTCGCGCGTGAGCTGGTGCACAAAGTCCAGTCTCTGATGGACAACAAGTGACTCTAGAGGAGGAGGAGGAGGAGGAGGAAGAGGAGGAGGAGGAGGAGGAGGTCTCTCCCTATCATCCCTTCAGAAAGATCAAGAGTGTTCCTAGGCCTCCACCTCAGCCTAGACTCCTCCCAGCCCAGGTGGGAGTCAGTTTGTTTACATTTTATCTTCACGTGGAATGCCCATGGTGTCCGTACAGACATGTGGATTTGTCTGCATGCTCGTGAGTTTGATCCCACTTTCAACACATCCTCGACCCCCCCCTCCCCCCCCAGTCCTTCAGAGCTTTGGTACGCATGGAAACACACACACACACACACAGCCCTCTCTTTCCTGACTCTGAACCTGTTCAACGCTCGTCGTCCAGTAAGGCTTCTCGGTTCCAGACTCCTCTGTGTAATACCAGCGGAGGCCACCAGGGGGAGCAGGACGTACACGGCGCGCTGTCAGAGGAGCAGAAGACTGAAGCCACGGAGAAGTTTTCCATTAGTGACCAAACGGACTGTGCCAACCCCCCCCCCCCTCCCTGTGAGTGTTTTATACAACAAGCATGTGTGTTTTTAACCCCCCCCCCCCCCCCCCACTCTACTTTTCTGTTTTAGTTTTTGTCCAAGAGAGTTCATCGTCACACAAATGTTGCCTTCTCGACAGCTCGAGGTGCTTCGGTTGCTTCTCTCCGTGAGGTTTCCTTCACGGGGGGTTGAATGGCGGGCCGCGTTTCCTGAGCGGTCGGCGGCCGGCGTGCGTTTGACGCTCGTTCCGTAGGCGGCCAGAAAGAAACGTGGACATCGGCGTTCCTCCTTCAGGGGTCAGACACATGGTGACCAATAGATTTACAGGACTTTAATCCAAATGTCCATGATCTCTTTTTAGTTGAGGTGCGTTCACTTGCAGCACGGAAAATCTGCAAGTATGAAGAGCGTCATTTCTTTCAAACGGACAAAAATTGCCAAACTTGACGCTTTAAAACATCAGTCCACAAACTATTCCTTATTTACCGACTATATGAAAAGACATTAGCCGGGGCACACACACACACACACACACACACACACACACACACACTAATTGATGTGTTGTTGATAGATCTAAGCGTTACCAGCCTCATCCATGTTTTCCTTAAAGAGTCCAACGCACGTTCAGGAAACAGCCGCCGCAGCCGCCTGTGAACGCGGCGCTCTGATTGGTTGAAGCAACGCGCCCCGAGCAGAAGCTTTCTCTTAATGCCAAACGCTCTCCAGTGTTCAGCGAGTCAGTATTTACACCAGTGTTTTTTGTTTTTTATACGTCCCATGTGACCCTTTGACCTCCGATCTTACTCGTCTCCTTCGAAAAGAATAAAAAAGTCCCGACACGGCTGCATACGATTGGTCATCCAGCACCGACCTGTGATCCAAGTGCCAAGAGTCTTCCCCCAACCAATGAAAGTGTACTGTAGTCATCCGGCTCTCCGATTCGCTCGTTGGATCCTGGGGGGTGTAGAGGGGGGCGTGGCCTCACCTCACCTTGCAGCCTCACTTTGAGAGCTTTCTCTTCCAATCAGGACGTCGTATAACCAAAGCCTTGACGACAGCCCCCTTTCTGTGGCATGACGACACAATTGTGCAATTTAATAGCGCATCTTGAAGACTGTTTACTACGTGTGTGTGAAATATTTTTGGAAGAAACAAAAAAAAACGCTGATCTTTGGATTCTTTGACTATAACTGTGCAATTTATTGTCGTTTTGAGGAAAAATTAAAGAAAAGTCTATATATTGCTGTAAATACGAAAAAACCGAAAGCCCAATATTTATATGAAGACAGTCGGAACATAAATATATATATGAATATATATACAACTTATTTTAAGATCTATTTTTTATGTTGGTGGTAGCAGCCTGTGTTACACGTCGACTGTTACGTGTTTCCTTCTCAATGTTGTGCACTGACTTCAAAAACCTTTCAAATTTGTATTTATTAAGAGAGACGACGATCGCATTGCTGACGACGTATTGGTAAAGGATGTTTCTTTTTGCCTTGAATGTAATGTATTATTAAAGAAGAGGTTGTTCATTACGGGGCTGCTCTTGTCATTTGAACTCTGAAAATACGAGAAAACTCCAGAACGGCTTAATGGATCCTTTTTGTCACTTTTAATATAAATAACTTTTTCTGACATACTTTAACATTATTATGACTTAGTTAATACAAACTACCTTTTTCTCACATATACTTTAACATTATTATGACTTTTTTCTGACTTTTTTATACTATAACTTTTCTCAACTTTTTTTGACATACTATATGAATACTTTTTAAAATACATATTATTAACTTTAATTAAAAGAGACCATGTACAGTTGAAACATAAATGTCACCATTTGATGCACTGTACAAGATGTTAGCTACTGCTAATTTGCATATGTAGTCCCTTGACAGACCATAATAAACAATAACAACCATAAAACAATAACAAACAGTACAGGATAAGACACACTACAACAGTATATGTCGTAAGAAGAACACACAATACACACAATGTGAAAAGGCAGTCCAGCATTCAAAGTAATACATACTATTAAAAGTAAGTAATAAAACACATTAAAAGTAAGTCATATGAGCAATACTATTATTATATTATACATCCTATTAAACTCCATAAAATACTATTACATTTGAGACTTATTTTACATACTATTGTATACTTTACTTTACTCTTCCTGCTCATATGAACCGTGTTAAACCGAAAGTCTGTGGGCTACTGCACATGCGCAGTGTGACGCAGGGTGACGGAAACCGGCTGGTGAGCATATTTCGGCAAGTTGACCAGATTCTACTGCGCATGCGCATTACTCCAACAACTACTCTTTGAACCGTCAGGTGTAGCTCCGAAGTTCGGTAACGGTCAAACGCTCGCGAGCTAAAGCCGTTAATCGACTTCAGCCGTTTAGCCCATTATTTATCGTAACCTGGTCGTCATGGCGACTTAAAGCTGCCAACAGGAAGAAGAAGACGAAGAAGAAGACGAAGAAGACGAACAACAGGTTGTCAGGGGACAACAATGTCCGCCGCCTTGGCGTGCGGCGCGGTGGTGTTTCCCGGGCTTTTCTACGGCCTCAGGACCCTTCTGAGGCGCAGGTTCACGCGCTGGAGTGAAGCCGACGTGGTGTGCGTCAGCGAGAGGTCAGCAGCGTCACCCTTTAAATAGAAAAGGCCTCACTTCTGGCTCTTATATGATTATTTTTTTAAAGCTCTGAAATAAAGTTATAATTGTACTAAAGTATGCCGCCGTGTGTGTGTAGTATGGGGGGGGGGACTGACCTGTTGCTGTTAAATTAGAGCCTGGTGGTCGCGTGCACTTCCACTTTCGTCCACATGGGGGAAGCAGATCAACACAAATAAAGAAAAACCCTTCAAAACGTTTGTCACTTTCATGTATATTTATGACGCAGGCTTTTTGGTGACGATGAGCAAGGCACTAAATAAATGCATTGCATAAATCAAATTGTCCCGTGTTGTCGTTGTTGTTGTTGTTGTTGTTGTGCATAACAAGACTATCAGTCATATTCATCTCCGTTCCTTCAGGCTGGTGTCCTCCATCCATGCGTGTTTGGCCACCGCAGCCGGGATCGTCATCGTGACAACCTGCAACGACGTCATGACCGACAGGTCCCAGACTCACCTCGGAATTCATATATAAATATAATATATAATATATAAAAATGACATTGTGCGCATATTAAATAATAATCCGTCTCCACCACGCAGTCACTGGCTGGCCGACGGGTTCAGCCTGTTCGGCGCCCCCTACATGGTCTACGACATCTTCGCCATGTATCTGAGCCACTACCACAGGGTCAAAGGTCACTCGTCGTACAGCGGCCACTCTCTTCAGACGGCGAAGGCCTTCCTCGCCACGGCCTGGCTGATGGTCGTCCATCACCTGGCGCTGCTGCTCGTCTTCCTGCCCGTCGCTCTGGTTGAGTTGGAGTTGATCGTTGAGGGAAGGGAGTCGTTTTGGTCCTGCGTGCTGATTGGCCGACTGGTTTTGTAGTTCTTCAGACGCGGACTGGGGGATTTCTTCGTGGGCTGCCTCTTCATCACAGAGCTCAGCACTCCCTTCGTCTCCTTGGGGAAGATCCTCATCCAGGTGAACGACACTCACGATGGGGGGGGGGGGGTATGTCTATGTGTGTGTGTGTGTATGTCAGTCTGTGTGTGAATCTATGTATGTGTGTGTGTGTGAGAGTGTATGTGTGAGTCTATCTGTGTATGTGTGTGTGAGTGTGAGAGTCTATGTATGTGTGAGTCTATCTGTGTATGTGTGTGTGTGAGTGTGAGTGTGTGTATGTGTGTGTGTGAGAGTCTATGTATGTGTGAGTCTATCTGTGTATGTGTGTGTGTGAGTGTGAGAGTGTGTGTATGTGTGTGTGTGTGAGAGTCTATGTATGTGTGAGTCTATCTGTGTATGTGTGTGTGTGAGTGTGTGTGTGTGTGTGTGTGTGAGTCTATGTATGTGTGAGTCTATCTGTGTGTGTGAGAGTGTGTGTATGTGTGAGGATGTGTGTGTGTGAGTGTGTATGAGAGTCTATATATGTGTGAGTCTATCTGTGTGTATGTGTGTGTGTGAGTATGAGTATATGTGTGAGTCTATCTATGTGTGTGTGTGTAAGTCTGTGTATGTGTGTGTGTCTGAGAGTCTATGTATGTGTGAGTGTGTGTATGTGTAAGTCTGTGTGTCTATGTAAGTGTGTGTATGCGTGCGTCAGTCTTTGTGTGAGTGAGTCTATGTGTGTGTGTCTGTGTGTGTGTGTGTATGTAAGTGACTTAAAGCTTCAGTTTTAGATCAAGCGGTTGTGTTATTGGTGTGTTCTTGTTGTTATTGTGTTGTTATTGTGTTATTAGTGTGTTGTTGTGTCAATATTGTGTTGTTATTATTGTGTTATTGGTGTGTTCTCGTTATTATTGTGTTGTTATCATTGTTGTTGTTGTTGTGTCATTGTGTTGTTATTGGTGTGTTCTCATTATTATTGTGTTGTTGTTATTGTGTTGTTGTCCTCCTGCAGCTGGGCCTCGATGACTCCCGGCTCCACCGGATCAACGGCGTCTTGGTGCTGCTGAGCTTCCTGCTGTGCCGCGTGCTGCTCTTCCCCTTCATGTACCGGGCGTACGGCCGGCAGGTGGGGCTGCCGCTCCACCAGGTGGCGCTGCACCTGCCGCTGCAATGCACCCTGGGTAACCTGGCCATCCTGGCCCCGCAGCTGTACTGGTTCAGCCTGCTGCTCAGGAAAGCCAAGCGGCTCTACCTGCGCCAGAAGAGAGGGACGAGAGACGGAGGGAGAGACAGAGAGAGAGATGGAGAGAGAGAAAGAGGGGGAGACGGCCTGAAGACGGACTGAAGCAGCTGGTGGAGAAGAATCAACGTTTTTAAGAATAATTTATATTCTGGGGAGATCTTTTATTTTGTCGTTTTGAAGTGGACATTATTTCTTCTTTCTTTTACTGAGACATTTTTAAGATTTGGAGTGATAAATAAGTAGTATAAGATTAAGTTAAACTATTCTGAGAAACTTTTAATATATTTGTTCAAACTTTGAAAACATTTTTTACTGTATATTTTTCCATTTCCTCAACCGTTGTTATATTTCTATATATATTACAATATATAGGCATTTTATATATATAATATATTATTTATATATTATATATAAAATATATATATTATGTTATTTACATATATGTAATATGTATGTATATAATATATATATTATGTATATATATATACATAATATATATATTATATACATAAATCATACAGAGAATATCTTTTGTTGTGCGTTATTTGAACTTTGTTGGTCAACCGTTTCCTTTTTCACCAATTGCAAATAAAACTTGTAACTTTAAATGAATTCTCTTCAAGCTCATTAATAAATATGACAGAACTTAAAGATATTTGCTGAGACATTTTGGCTTTTTATTCACTCAGATTCCAAAACCATCCCTTTGTATTCAGTGGAGCGTTTGACTTTAACAGAAATGACCTCAGCAGATGAATAATGCCGAGCGACGCGATTGGCCGTCCCTCCTCAGGCCGGCGAGCCGAGCTGAGCGATCTTCTGGCGCAGCACGGCCTTCATGGCGGCGCTCTGCAGGTTGTCCGTGATGGTGGAGAAGAAGTGGCGCGTGTTGTCGCTCTCCAGCGCGCTGCTGCTGCCGGGGAAGGCGGCCATGACGGCCTCGTAGTGGCCCAGGATCTCCAGGCTGCAGAGGAACAGCGCCTCACACTGGCCGCCCGGCATCATCACCTGGGAGGAGGAGGAGGAGGAGGAGGAAGAGCACGTTGGAGGAGCGTGTTCCTTCATGCGGGAGAGAAACGTCTAGAACGCCACAGGGTCATGGAAAGGTCATAGGTCATGTGAAAGGTCACAGAAGGTCATGGAGGGGCATATACAGTCATGGAAAGGTCATAGGTCATATAAAGTCATGTAAAGGTCATAGAAGGTCATGGAGGGTCATGGAAATACATTGGTCAACATGTGTATGAACCCTGACTAGCTGGTTGCCGTGGTTACCTGGATGTGCTGAACATGGCAGAAGAGTTGGCTGAGTACAAAAAGGACCTCCTGGCTGGGAGCCGCCACCACCTCCTTCTTCACCTCCTTCACCTCCTCCTTCACCTCCTCCTCCTCCTTCACCTCCTCCTTCACCTCCTCCTCCCGGGTCTCCATCGCTCGCTGAACGTCTGCGGACGTCTCCCTCGCCGAAGGCCGCGGCAGCTTGGCTCTGACCGAGGACGCCATCTCGGCGGGCTGCCCAGGCCCATGGGCCAGCCGGCAGCCAATGGGAGCAGCTGGCGCCGCAGAGCAGCTGCAGCACGCGCAGCAGCAGCACGGAGAGGCGGAGCTCGCCCGCAAAGCCCCGCAGGTCCAGCAGGGGGAGGTGGTCCACGTACTCCAGGGAGAACGGCACGTGGAGGCGGCCCGAGGCGATCAGCTCCCGCAGGGCGCCCAGCAGCCGGCGCCACTGGGAGGCGGAGCAACAGGGCAGCGTCTGGGTCAGCGCCACCAGCACGCCCTTGCTGAACAGAACAGAAGGCGTCAGGGCCGGGCGGGCGTCAGAGAGGAGGCCAACATGGTGGAGCGCAGCGAGTCGGACGCCACGCAGCACTCCATCCAGGCCAGGAGGCCCGTACCCGGACCGTAGGGGGGCAGGGAGGAGCCCAGCCACTCCTGCAGGAGGAGGAGGAGCGTCAGGGGGAAGGAGGAGGAGCGTCAGGGGGAGGGAGGAGGAGCGTCAGGAGGAAGGAGGAGCGTCAGGAGGAAGGAGGAGCGTCAGGGGGAAGGAGGAGGAGCGTCAGGGGGAAGGAGGAGCCCAGCCACTCCTGCAGGAGGAGGGAGGAGCGTCAGGGGGAAGGAGGAGCAGCGTCAGAGGGAAGGAGGAGGAGTGTCAGGGGGAAGGAGGAGGAGCGTCAGGGGGAAGGAGGAGGAGCGTCAGGGGAAGGAGGAGGCGTCAGGGGAAGGAGGAGGAGGAGGGTCAGGGGAGGAGGAGGAGCGCCAGGGGGAGGGAGGAGGAGGGCGTCAGAGGAGGAGGGGAGGAGGCGTCAGGGGGAAGGAGGAGGAGCGTCAGGGGGAAGGAGGAGGAGCGTCAGAGGGAAGGCAGGGGGAGGGAGGAGGAGCGTCAGAGGGAAGGAGGAGGAGCGTCAGGGGGAAGGAGGAGGAGCGTCAGGGGAAGGAGGAGGAGCGTCAGGGGGAAGGAGGAGCGTCAGGGGGAAGGAGGAGCGTCAGGGGAAGGAGGAGGAGCGTCAGGGGGAAGGAGGAGCGTCAGGAGGAAGGAGGAGCGTCAGGAGGAAGGAGGAGGAGCGTCAGGGGGAAGGAGGAGGAGCGTCAGGGAAGGAGGAGGGAGGAGGAGCGTCAGAGGGAAGGTGGAGGCGTCAGGGAGGAGGAGGGCGTCAGGGGAAGGAGGAGGAGGGCGTCAGGAGGAGGAGGAGGCGTCAGGGGAAGGAGGAGGAGCGCCAGGGGGGAGGAGGAGCGTCAGGGGGAAGGAGGAGGAGCGTCAGGGGGAGGGAGGAGGAGGCGTCAGGGGAGGAGGAGCGTCAGGGGGAGGAGGGCGTCAGGGGAAGGAGGAGGAGGAGGGCGTCAGGGGAAGGAGGAGGAGCGTCAGGGGAGGAGGAGGAGCGTCAGGGGAGGAGGAGGAGCGCAGGGGAGGAGGAGGCGTCAGGGGAAGGAGGAGGAGCGACAGGGGAAGAGGAGGCGTCAGGGAGGAGGGCGTCAGGAAGGAGGAGCGTCAGGGGAAGGAGGAGGGCGTCAGGGGAAGGGAGGAGGAGGGCGTCAGGGGAAGGAGGAGGGCGTCAGGGGAGAGGAGGAGGTCAGGAGGAGGAGGCGTCAGGGAGGAGGAGGGCGTCAGGGGAAGGAGGAGGGCGTCAGGGGAAGGAGGAGGGCGTCAGGGGAAGGGAGGGAGGAGGAGGCGTCAGGGGAGGAGGAGGAGCGTCAGGGGAGGAGGAGGCGTCAGGGGAAGGAGGAGGAGCGTCAGGGGAAGGAGGAGGAGCGTCAGGGAGGAGGAGCGTCAGGGTGAAGGAGGAGCGTCAGGGAGAGGGAGGAGGAGCGTGAGGGGAGGAGCGTCAGAGGAAGGAGGGCGTCAGGGAAGGAGGGCGTCAGGAGGAAGGAGGAGGGCGTCAGGGGAGGAGGAGGAGGAGCGTCAGGGGGAGGAGGAGGAGCGTCAGGGGAAGGAGGAGGAGGAGGCGTCAGGGGAAGGAGGAGGGCGTCAGGGGAAGGAGGAGGCGTCAGAGGAGGAGGGAAGGAGGAGCGTCAGGAGGAGGAGGCGTCAGAGGGAGGAGGAGGAGCGTCAG
This sequence comes from Pseudoliparis swirei, assembly GCF_029220125.1. Classification (NCBI taxonomy): domain Eukaryota; kingdom Metazoa; phylum Chordata; class Actinopteri; order Perciformes; family Liparidae; genus Pseudoliparis; species Pseudoliparis swirei. The sequence continues at coordinate 2,103,473 of NC_079407.1, forward strand.
GGAGGAGGAGGCGTCAGGGGAAGGAGGAGCCAGGGGAAGGAGGGCGTCAGGGGAAGGAGGAGGAGGCGTCAGGAGGAGGAGGAGGGCGTCAGGAGGAAGGAGGAGCGTCAGGAGGAAGGAGGAGGAGCGTCAGGGGGAGGGAGGAGGAGCGTCAGAGGGAGGAGAGGAGGGCGTCAGGGAAGGAGGGCGTCAGGGGAGGGAGGAGGAGCGCCAGGAGGAAGGAGGAGGAGCGTCAGAGGGAAGAGGAGGAGCGTCAGAGGAGCGTCAGGGGGAAGGAGGAGGAGCGTCAGGTGGAAGGAGGAGGAGCGTCAGGGGGAAGGAGGAGCGTCAGGGGGAAGGAGGAGGAGCGTCAGGGGGAAGGAGGAGGAGCGTCAGGTGGAAGGAGGAGGAGCGTCAGGGGGAAGGAGGAGCGTCAGGAGGAAGGAGGAGCGTCAGGAGGGAGGAGGAGCGTCAGGGGGAAGGAGGAGGAGCGTCAGGGGGAAGGAGGAGGAGCGTCAGGGGGAGGGAGGAGGAGCGTCAGGGGAGGGAGGAGGAGCGTCAGAGGGAGGGAGGAGGCGTCAGGGGAGGAGGAGGTGCGTCAGGGGGAGGGAGGAGGAGCGTCAGGGGGAGGGAGGAGGAGCGTCAGAGGGAGGGAGGAGGAGCATCAGGGGGAAGGAGGAGGAGCGTCAGAGGGAAGGAGGAGGAGCGTCAGAGGGAAGGGAGGAGGAGCGTCAGGGGGAAGGAGGAGGAGCGTCAGAGGGAAGGAGGAGGAGCGTCAGGGGGCGGAGCCTACCTGCTCCGGCAGCTGGCAGACCTCCAGCATGGCGTTGGGGACCTCGTTCTTGAAGTGCTCGCCCCAGAGCGGCTTCAGGAGGAACCGGACGGTCCAGTCCAGCTCCCCCGTCTTGCTGTAGATCCAGAACAGAGCCCGGGACCAGCGGGCGGGCGCCGCCGCCACCTCGGCGCCGACCGCCCGGCTCAGCGCGGTCAGCACCGACGCCAGCAGCTCCTTGGCGTCCGTGGACCAGCGGGGGGCGCCGTCCTCCTCCGGCTGCTCCCAACACCTGGAGGGGTTTGGAAGGAGCTCAAGACAAACGGGATCTGGATCTGGTTCTGGATCTGGTTCTGGATCTGGTTCTGCTTACACACCTGAGCGTCTGGTCCTGCAGCTGAGCCAGGACGTAGAGGAGGGGGAAGGGGGAGCAGCCCAGCACCCAGTGAGGCCCCGCCCCCTCCTGGACGCCCTGCAGCGCCTCCTGGAGGAGCTGCAGGGCGAGCTCCGTGTCCACAGAGCGGGGAGCTGCAGGGGAACAGACATATTTATATAAATGTGTGTGTGTGTATATATATACATACACACACATTTATATATATATATACATACACATTTATAAATATATATATATATACTGTATATATATAAATATTTATTTATATCAATATGTACACATTTATAAATATATATATATAAATATTTATATATAAACTATGTATAATATATAAATGTATATATCATTTAATTTTTTTGAAACAAATGCAAAGAATATAAATAATGTCAAATGTCACAATGATCTCGTGAAGCAGCATTTATAGTTACATAAGTGAAAAGATGAAAGACTTAAATAATAATAATAAATGTATTTTTGAGTCCTTTAGGTAAAAGCTGAAATCAATAAAACAAAGAAAATAAAAGTTTAATCCAGTTCTCTGACCCTGGAGGCCGTGAGGAGACGTCTTGAGCTCACCGGAGGGGGAGAGGTTCGGCAGCACGAAGACGTTCACGACCTCCCGAGGGCTCAGGAAGCTCCGCCTCCTCTCTTCTTCTTCTTCTCCTCCTCCTCCTCCCTCGACCGGTGTCATCAGGAGGCGCAGAAACTCCAGGAGCTGCTCCTTCTCATTGGCCGACAGCGACTTGGTCCCAATGGCCTCCCGTAGACAATCGCAGAGCAGAGCGTCCTCCTCCTCCTCCTCCTCCTCCTCTTCCTCCCTCCGCCCCGCGGATCCTCGCAGGCCGGGCAGCTGCTGCAGGATCCTCGCCATGAGGGCGAAGGCGCCCTTGTTGAACACGGCCGCGTGGCAACACGCCCTCAGCGTCGCCTCCGGGTTCTGGAACGCCACGCGGGCGACCAGCGACACGGCCGTGTTCAGGTCGCCCTGCGCCGCCGAGGCCGCCGCCCCCTGGATGATGCAGTTGAACGCCATGTTCAGCTCCTGCTCGAACCCCTCGGCGACGGCGGCGGAGGCGGAGCCTCCGAAGAAGCCCCGGCCGGACAGCCTCATCGCGGCCGCCAGCGCCCGGTTCTTGTCGTGTGGGGAAAGCGCCGAGAAGATGTCCGCGACCACTTTCAGCAGCTTCCTGCAGCGGGCCACGGCGGCGCCGTCGGTGGCGGCGGCGGCGAGTTGACCCGCGAGGGCGGCGCTCAGTTGGAGGAGAGCGTCGAGCCGCTGGAAGGCGGCGCGGTTCTCCTCCAGGCAGTCCGTCCAGCGGGCGCCGCACGCCGCCCAGCGCCTCTCGCCGGCGAACAGCAGCGCGACGCTCTGGTAGTCGTCCAGCCGGTGGCGGATGATGGCGGCGGCGACCTTCATGTCGACCCCGGGGGCGTCGACCGCCGCCGGGAAAGCCAGCGACTCCAGCAGCGACCGCAGGGCGTCGGTCTCGGCGTCGGGCGCCTCCTCCTCCCGCAGCGCGGCGAGGACCCTCTGGACGCTCTGCTGCAGCCTGAAGGCCGAGCGGCTCGCCGTCGGGCCGGCGCCCAGGAGCCCGCCGCTCCGCAAGGACGCGGCGAGCTCCGTCACGATGCTCGCCGCGGCGGCGAGCGTCAGCGCGCCGGGTTCAAACCGCGACGGCGTGCGCGCCGCCCGGGCGTCGCTCTGAGCCTCCCGGATGAGCGCGGCGCTCGGCTCCTCGCCGCCCTCCTCCTCGACGAGGCCGACCGCTTGAGACAGGAAGTGCAGCGTCTCGGCGGCGGGCGGCTCGGCCGCTCCGCCGGTCAGGAAGGTCGTGTAGACGGCGTCGAGCGCCACGCAGACGGCCTGCAGGCGGAGCTCCGGGGTCGAGATCAGGTGCTCCAGCTCCTGGAGGGCGTGGAGGAGAACGTGAAGGACGTCGGAGGTCGCCGGCCGATCCGACGCGTCCAGCTTCGGCCGCTTGGCGCCCTGAGGGGAGGCGCCGGGAGACGCCGCCGACAGGCGAGCGAACTGTCCGGCGAACGCCGTCTCCGTGGCGTCGCGCTCGCCTCCGCCCTTCCACAGCTCCCGCCACACGTCCAGGAAGAGCCGGGCGTCGTCCTCTCCGGCGGGGCCGCCGCTCGCGTGGAGCGCCAAGCGCAGGAGCTCGGCGCAGACGTGCGGCGCGGGGAGCGCCGAGAGGAGGCGGCCGAAGGTCCGGGCCGCCGCCGTGGACTTCACCAGCTCCAGCAGGACGACGCGGCTCACGGCGGGGAGGCCGCGCTGCAGGGGGAAGAACGGGTTCTCCCTCCAGGCCGCGTCCGCGTCCTCGCCGCGCTCCCCGCTCAGAACCTTCAGCCACACGGAGCAGACCAGGTTCTTCACGAGCCGCCCGCCGCCGCCCCGCCCACAGAGCTCCGCGACCGCCTCCAGGACCGGATGTGCCACCCGGGTCCAGTCGGCCTTCCGGAGGCCGGACAGGGACGAGGGGAGGCTCAGCTGATCGGCCCGGAGGAACGCTCCGTGCAGGACGGCCGAGTCTGGAGGAGGAGAGAGGAGAGAGAGAGGAGAGAGAGAGAGATCTCATTGGTTCACGTCAGCGATGGCACTTTGTAAGAAGACGAGTCGCGTTTCAACAAAAACTCAACTACACTCTGAATTCATCTGCAGATTATACTCTATTAAAAAATTGTTTGTGAGTGAGAATTGTTTTTAATTGAAAAATATAGATATTTTAGAGTATACGGTGCCATCAAAAAAACGTCCAACACCAAAAGATAATAATAATATTCTTTTTTTAAATGGTTTTACAAATATTACAAATGAAAGTAAATCAGTAATTGTGTTTAAAATAAATAAATTGATTGACTGAGCTTATTGATTAATTATCATCATAGTCTATAATCTATTGATCAAATAATTGAATAACTTCTATAATTTATTTAAAACTATTAATAATAAGTTTAGCATAATTACTATCATAAACTTGTTTTTTAGAATATGTATAGACTTTTTTTAAACGTAACATATTATGGACATTCTTGGAAGCCATTTTTATTTGGCATTAGAGTGAACATTTACTCAGAAAAATGTGGTTTTAATGATTTCCCCCTCAAATTTCTGCCAATATACATAAATGGAACGATATTAGTTTAACTTGTAAGATGATAAAAAGATCTTGCGCACATTACCTTTGTCCATCTTTAAGGTCATCGCGTCATTGAACTGTTGCCGCGGACTAATTACCAACTAAACTACAGCTTCTAAACCAAAAAGCTCGATCGCGTCTTTCTGCCAGGTGGATTCACCCTTCACGCGCTTCCATGTCAACAACTTCGTGTGAAGCGCTTCCGCCGCTGTTCCGCGTCAACGTGTCTCGGCAATAACAAGAAGGACCCGTAGAGACGTCACAGCGCCACGGCAGGATGGAGGCGGTACTGCAGGAGAAAGGGAGAAAAAACCTCCAAAAGCAACAAACCCGCCTGAATGAAATAAAGCTCTGAATGTTTCTGGCGCCACAATAAATACGAGCTTTATCCTGAATGTGTGTCGTCATCGTGCACATGCAGTGTGACGTCACTTTGTGGAAGAAGGTTTTATTTTCTTTGTTTTGTTTTAAGTAAGGAAGTTTAGAGCCCGTGTGATTATTAAAGCAGCACTAGTACATCACACAGTGGTTCACACCGAACATATAGACGACTAGAAATGACGTATTCAACCATATTTAGAGCACAACACACTTAATATTTAGATTTCGCCATATGTTGCGTGCATTTTAAAAGAGTTTGATCTGCCAGTCACGTGACGGTGTCACGGTTTAACAGGCGAGCCTGTTAACTGGCGACTCTTCAGCCGAACGTGTCCGTTGTTGTCGTGGTTACGACGCCCGTTCGAAGAAGTTAGCTGTCCTCGTGAATGCCTGCTTGGTTTAATTTGGTATTACAAATGTCAAACCCTCTCATATACATAATAACATATACTATACAAATTAAACAGTGCGGCATTCACGAGGGCAGCTACGTGTTCTCTTCCTATGTTCAACAGCTGTCTGTATCTATGACAACAACGGACACGCGCGCGGTCACCAGTTAACACGGTCCTGTATCTATGACAACAACGGACGCGCGCGGTCACCAGTCACCAGTTAACACGGTCGCTTCTTAAACCGTAACACCGGCGAGAGGAAGCCGAGAGAAACGAAAGTAAAAATAAAAACTCAAACTGCGGATCAATAATCATGAGTCTGCTCCTCAAGATCAGTGTTTACCTGTGTCTGTGTGCAGGTGAGTTGTGTTCTTTGTTCAGGACGTGAAGACATAAAAGGAAGAGACTGAAACGGGAACCGCTGTACGATACTGTCCTGTCACTACTATACCGTACTACTGTACTTTACTATACCGTAACTATACTGTACTGTAACTACTATACCGTACTACTGTACTTTACCGTAACTATACTGTACTGTAACTACTATACAGTACTACTGTACTTTACTATACCGTAACTATACTGTACTGTAACTACTATACAGTACTACTGTACTTTACTATACCGTAACTATACTGTACTGTAACTACTATACAGTACTACTGTACTTTACTATACTGCACTATAGGCTATGAACAAAGTGCTTTTAATAGGGATCCTAAAGTAGTGATTTTCTATATTGTACTAATACTTTACTGTACTAATACTGTACTATACTACACTAATACTACTATACTTCATTAATACTTTACTGTACTATAGTAAACTCATATTTTACTGTCTATACTACACTAATATTGAACTATACTACAATAATAATATACTAAACTGTATCTCAGTGTACTACAGTAATACTTAGTAGTACTACTCTGTATCTCACTGTCTCTCTCAGGCGTGCCATGTGTCCACCTGGTGTCATGGCTGCCGTGTCAGTTCACGGACGAGCACGTGTTCCTGAACCTCGAGGGTCACACCGAGACCGAGCACCGCCACCGGGAGGCCGCGCTGCAGTTCGGTCAGACGGGCGACGCCCCGCTGAACCCCCGCGCCGTCACGTTCCTGATCACCGGTAGGTCCCGAGTCTCACGGGAGCGGACGGGAAAAAGAGCCTCGCCGAGTATTAACCCCGCGTTCTGCTCCAGGGTCCAAGTTGGACCTGCGGCGGTTCCTGGAGGAAACGGAGGCGGAGCATCTGGACTGCGAGCTGCGGCGGTTCAGCACCGACGGCCGCCGCGCCCGCTGGCCGGTCCAGGGCGGGCCGGGGTCCAACCGCTGGTTCAGCTGCACCCTCAGACACGCCCAGGGCCTGTTCACGGTCACGGGGGTCCTCAGGCACCCGTCTGACCAGCCGGCCCCCGGGCAGCAGGACTACCACAGCTGGCCCGCCATCGCGGACGGGGAGACTCTCACCACCTCGGGTACGACCGCACCTCGTGGTAATGTTAGAATTCAACCGCGCTCATTTCTAGTACTCGTTTTGACTGAACAGAGCTTGAATGCATCATAACGTAACTAAATGGAAGCTCCGTTCGTTAGCCGTGTGCTGCTAACGCAACTAGCTCTGCTTACGAAACTAGCTCCGCGACTTCAACTAGCTCTGCTAACGCAACTAGCTATGCTAACGCAACTAGATCTGGTAATGCAACTAGCTCTGCTGCTGATTTCCAAAACATTGAAATGAGAGAATGGTGACTAAAACAGCATAAACGCTGATTTCCAGATCGCATATATTTACCGATTATCGGCCGATAACCATCGTCAGTAAAACTTTATTTTCACACGTTGATGGTTTGTTTGTTCAGATAAGAATATAAAAATGATCTTGCATGAGGTCCATTGTCTTTCTTTTTATTTATTTTAGGATGAAGAACATTTCATGTTAGTGTGTCTCGTCCACAGTCGCCGTGGTCATTAAAACCCAGACTCCCTCGGTGAGAGCCGCCCTCGCCTCCCAACAAAAGCTCCACTGCCAGTTTGCCGTCGACCACAAGGGACCCAACGTGACGGTGGAGTGGCACCGGCAACGCCGTGGAGAGAGAACCAGACTCTTCAGTCACGCCGCCCGCTCGGGCCGCAGCGAGGGCGGCGGCGTCGGGCTGAGGGGCTTAGCGGGCGGCGACGCCTCCTACGGCGTCCCGTTCGCCAAGATAACGAGCGAAGGAACGTACGTTTGTTCTGTGACGGTGCCGCCGCTGTTCGTCAGTCTGGATATCAGTCTGCACATCGAAGGTGAGGACGAGCCTGATCCACCAGGGGGCGACTCCTCTGGTTGTATAGAAGTCTATGCTTCATGTGTTAAAGCTTGAGTCAACTCTCCTCAGAGCCCCCCCGCGTCTCCCTGAACATTGGCCCCGCCCTCTCGCTGCAGGAGGGCGGCGAGCGGAAGGTCTCCTGCGACGCGGAGGGCTACTACCCTCTGGACGTGGAGATGGTCTGGTCCGTCCAGGACCCGGCGGCGGCGGACAGGCGGGTGGGCGCCCCGCTCCCCCAGGTGCTCCAGAACGTCCTGCTGACCAGCCACAGGCGCAACCGTGACGACACCTACTCGCTGACGGCCTTCTTCCTCCTGCGGGCGTCGCCGCGGGACTCGGGCCGGCGGTTTACGTGCAGCGTGTCCCACCGGTCCCTCAGGGCGCCCGTCAGGAAGAGCTTCGTCCTGACCGTTGAGGGTGAGCGCAGGTCGCTGCAGCGCCGCCGGCTGCCACACGGCGGCGGCAGAGCGCCTCCTGACCTCCACGTCTTGTTCCCTCCTCAGAGCCCTGGGCGGGGCCCCGCCCCCTGGGCCTCGCCGCCATCGTGCTGCTGCTCGCCCTGCTGCTGCTGCTGCGCCACCTGCACTCAGGTGAGCCGTCAAGGACTCTGAGAAACTACAGAAGATTACATGAAGTCAGATAGAAGAAGAATAGAAAAACAAGAATTCAGATTAAAAGAAGAACATTGTTATTAAATTAATTAAGTGTTGATGGAAAAAGTAATTATGTTTTTGTTTTTTTCCACAGCGAGAAAACACATGCAGGTAAAATGATGTGAAAACAAAAACAAAGTATCAGGATTCAACTAATGTCAACAATGCAAACATTTATTTCATGTCTCGTGTGTGTGTGTGTGTGTGTGTGTGTGTAGAAGAAGAAGCCCTACTGAGCTGCTTCATGAAGAGGAGGACGACTCCTCATGTTACTTTTAGAACGTCTCAGACGAGGAGATTTTTGGGGAGTTTCTATGAAACTGACTGCATGAATGGTTTTGTTGTTGTTGTTGTTGTTGTAAAGTAAATTATTCTGGATGAACATCACGACACATATTGTGCAACATTCGTTTAAAGATGCCTTAACGAGCAGTTTTTCTTCACCTCTGTTGGGGCTCAGCGCCCCCTGCTGGACATCCGATAAACTTCTCGCGGTTAAAATTCTACAAAGAATAATTTAAATATCTTGTCATTTTAAAGACGTAATCAACATAAATAAACAACTGTTGCAACTTTAATATCACCAAGCAACCAATCAATACACACACAGTTGTTTTGCCATGTTTGATAGTTAATAATATGAATAATAAGAATAATCTGAATAATATTAACATTATTTATGAAGCAGCAAAAGTCAAACAGGAAGCAGAACCTGATGAGAAGTAAATACTTTAAATATGGATTCTTAAAGTCAGTATTGATTTCCTGACTCATTGCAGCTGATATTAAATATTTAAAGCCCAGTTTATGTTTTCCTTGTTTTTCACGATCAGAAGTTTGGAACTCGTGGTTTATGAATCTTTCATGGGGAAGTTTATGAAATAAAAGCCAAACTTGGAAGATGAATATATATATATATATAAACATATAATTGGATCTCCTTTTCTTTCTCATCATGTTTTTCTTTCTCTTTATTTGTGAGTGATCCTGAGAAGTGATCCGAGGGTCGAGGCAAACAGAGACTTCAAATAAAAATATTTTTGTAAATCGGATTTGCTCTTGATTCTCTCTTTATTAGAAATAAACAGAACAATGAGTTGTGTCTTTGTTTCAATGACCAGAACAAATGAACACACACACACACATACACACAGGCAAACACAGACACACACACAGACTCACACACACAGACACACAGAGACTCAAACACACACACACATAAACTGATGGAGAAAAATAATATTACTCCTCCCACTGCGACTCAGTAACTTCAACTGTCTGTGAGTGAGTGTGTGTGAGTGTGTGTATAGTGTGAGAGAGAGTGAGTGTGTGTGTGCCTGTGTGTGTGTGTGTAATGCGTCATGAAGATGCACGTGGAGCTGATGGAAAGTGTCTTTCAGCTGGAGCTTCAATGTGGGCGTGGCTTCAGTTCCAGGCCCCGCCCCCTTCCCCTCCTCCTCGCAGCACGCCGCTCCGGTGACCTTTGACAAACCGCTCTGGTGAAGGTCGCCGCGTGGCTTTCTCTCCGAGCGGCGAGACAGATCTTCAATAACAGAAGACGAGTTTACCAAAAAAACAAAGGCGGCTCATTTATGGTCAAACAGGTTTTTCCTCGTGAGGTCCGGTTGCGTTACGTCTAGTGAAAGAAAAAAAAGAAAACTTCAGCAGCAGCTCGGAGGCGATGAGCTCATGCTGCTGGCCGGCAGCCCCAGTGCACTCTGGGGGATTTGAGGCACAGTTGCATAAGAGAAAGTGAAATATGATTTATGTGGCGCTGTGCAACATTAACGGTACACCGTAAAAACACCGATGAGTCATCGCTATGCGGCCAAATAAATCCAAATAAAATAAGTCCAAATAAATAAATATATATATATATTTATAGTGTGTTTGTGTCGAGGTGTGGAGATTTGCTTCATATTGTGATGACGATGAGTATTTTTAGCTTTTATTTCTCCCTGTTTGTTCACATGGAAACTGAAGTGTGTGTGTGTGTGGAAAACAATGACATCTATATATCCAACATTTGTTTATCACTACCACTTTAGTCCACAGGGGGCATCAGAACCAACACTACCACTTTAGTCCACAGGGGGCATCAGAACCAACACTACCACTTTAGTCCACAGGGGGCATCAGAACCAACACTACCACTTTAGTCCACAGGGGGCGCCAGAACCAACACTACCACTTTAGTCCACAGGGGGCATCAGAACCAACACTACCACTTTAGTCCACAGGGGGCATCAGAACCAACACTACCACTTTAGACCACAGGGGGCACCAGAACCACCACTACCACTTTAGTCCACAGGGGGCACCAGAACCACCACTACCACTTTAGTCCACAGGGGGCGCCAGAACCAACACTACCACTTTAGTCCACAGAGGGCGACAGAACCAACACTACCGCTTTAGTCCACAGGGGGCGACAGAACCAACACTACCACTTTAGTCCACAGGGGGCACCAGAACCACCACTACCACTTTAGTCCACAGGGGGCACCAGAACCACCACTACCACTTTAGTCCACAGGGGGCGACAGAACCAACACTACCACTTTAGTCCACAGGGGGCACCAGAACCACCACTACCGCTTTAGTCCACAGGGGGCACCAGAACCACCACTACCACTTTAGTCCACAGGGGGCGACAGAACCAACACTACCGCTTTAGTCCACAGGGGGCGACAGAACCAACACTACCGCTTTAGTCCACAGGGGGCACCAGAACCACCACTACCACTTTAGTCCACAGGGGGCGCCAGAACCATCACTACCACTTTAGTCCACAGGGGGCGACAGAACCAACACTACCACTTTAGTCCACAGGGGGCGACAGAACCAACACTACCGCTTTAGTCCACAGGGGGCAGCAGAACCAACACTACCGCTTTAGTCCACAGGGGGCATCAGAACCAACACTACCACTTTAGTCCACAGGGGGCGCCAGAACCAACACTACTGCTTTAGTCCACAGGGGGCAGCAGAACCAACACTACCACTTTAGTCCACAGGGGGCACCAGAACCAACACTACCACTTTAGTCCACAGGGGGCGCCAGAACCATCACTACCACTTTAGTCCACAGGGGGCAGCAGAACCAACACTACCACTTTAGTCCACAGGGGGCACCAGAACCAACACTACCACTTTAGTCCACAGGGGGCGCCAGAACCAACACTACCACTTTAGTCCACAGGGGGCGCTAGAACCAACACTACCACTTTAGTCCACAGGGGGCACCAGAACCACCACTACCACTTTAGTCCACAGGGGGCGCCAGAACCAACACTACCACTTTAGTCCACAGGGGGCGCCAGAACCAACACTACTGCTTTAGTCCACAGGGGGCACCAGAACCATCACTACCACTTTAGTCCACAGGGGGCGACAGAACCAACACTACCACTTTAGTCCACAGGGGGCACCAGAACCATCACTACCACTTTAGTCCACAGTGGGCGACAGAACCAACACTACCACTTTAGTCCACAGGGGGCACCAGAACCATCACTACCACTTTAGTCCACAGTGGGCGACAGAACCAACACTACCGCTTTAGTCCACAGGGGGCAGCAGAACCAACACTACCACTTTAGTCCACAGGGGGCGCCAGAACCAACACTACTGCTTTAGTCCACAGGGGGCACCAGAACCATCACTACCACTTTAGTCCACAGGGGGCGACAGAACCAACACTACCACTTTAGTCCACAGGGGGCAGCAGAACCAACACTACCACTTTAGTCCACAGGGGGCGCCAGAACCAACACTACCGCTTTAGTCCACAGGGGGCAGCAGAACCAACACTACCACTTTAGTCCACAGGGGGCAGCAGAACCATCACTACCACTTTAGTCCACAGGGGGCGACAGAACCAACACTACCGCTTTAGTCCACAGGGGGCAGCAGAACCAACACTACCGCTTTAGTCCACAGGGGGCATCAGAACCAACACTACCACTTTAGACCACAGGGGGCACCAGAACCAACACTACTGCTTTAGCTCAGTGGTTTACTACAGACGTCTCCTCTCTAGCTGGAGTTCCTCATCCCTCATCTCTTCTCATCCCTCCTCATCTCTTCTCATCCCTCCTCATCTCTCCTCATCCCTCCTCATCTCTTCTCATCCCTCATCTCTCCTCATCCCTCCTCATCTCTCCTCATCACTCATCTCTCCTCACGTTTCTCAGGACTCTGTCCCTGAATACTTGAGTTCTGACGTAAAGATATATAAAGTTTACATTTTCAAGACCTCCAGTCATCCCACAATCCTCTGAAACGGCTTCATGAGGATCCACGACGTCTGAAGCCACGCGGACACGAAGACTCGAGTTAGAAACGAGGAGGCCAGATGTGTGTGTGTGCGTCTTTGTTTCTCTGTGTCTGTGTGTGTGTGTGTGTGTCTGTGTGTGTGTGTGTGTGTGTCTGTGTGTGTGTGTTTGCCTGTGTGCATGTGTGTGTGTGTGTTCATTTGTTCTGGTTGTTGAAACAAAGACACAACTCATTGTTCTGTGTTCTTCTTTGTTGGTTCGTGTGGTTTCTGTTCGCTGCATTGATTGCGCAATGCGGTGGTTGTAGGACTTGGACAGCGCCGGTGGTTCGATTCCCTCTACACCCTCGGCTTCGCCATGCAGTCTCCTGTCTGCACCCCGGGGGGGAAACACACACACACAACACACACACACAACACACACACACAACACACACATAGAGGTGCGTCACTCCCCAGGAGGAGGTGAACACTCTTGTTTCCTATTGTTCCCAAAGAGCATCAACGAAACAACTTTAGGGGTAAAAAATTTATCGACATATATAATTAGATGCATAGACTTCTATACAACCAGAGGAGTCGCCCCCTGGTGGTCAGGAGAGAGAATGCAGCTTTAACACATGAAGCATATACTTCTATACAACCAGAGGAGCCCCCTGGTGGTCAGGAGAGAGAATGCAGCTTTAACACATGAAGCAGAGACTTCTATACAACCAGAGGAGTTACCCCTGGTGGTCAGGAGAGAGAATGCAGCTTTAAGACATGAAGCATAGACTTCCATACAACCAGAGGAGTTACCCCTGGTGGTCAGGAGAGAGAATGCAGCTTTAACACATGAAGACTTCACTTGGTATGAACCTAACAAAAAGAGCAGTGTGCAAAGTTCAGTTCACATATGAAGTGCAGCCGACTCACTGGAGCACGGAGGCTGACCCTTCAGCCGCTCCGGATGCACTCAGCAGAGACAGTGAGCCGATGGAGGGAGAAGGAACCGGATGAGATAGGTGTGGAAGTGGACGGGCCCTCAATGTCAACAAAGCCGGACGGCCTTCGGGAAGTGAACCGCGAGGAGAGACCCGTAAAACATCAGCGTTTCTTTAGAGTCGGACTGGGAACCCGCGCCAAATAAAACAGTCGAGTGAGGTCACACTGTGAGAAACACATCATGCGTCTTTAACCCAGGAGCCATCGAGGAGCACGGCGGCTGACTCTTAGTGTGTGAGATGATGTCATTCAGCCACACGGAGCCAAAAAATAATCTCGGTCATATCCATCAATTGTTCTCTGCTATCTGCACACACACACACACACACACAATCAAACCGCTCGCACAGGCAAACGCCAGGACGAGTCGTTTCTTCGTCAGCGCTAAAGAGTTTGGCGAGACGACACGGTTAGCTCCACAGAAACACGTCATCGTGAATACTTCAGAGACACGGGAGGTGATTTATCAAAGCTGCTGGGGCATCGGAGGGAACGCAAAAGGAAGAAAGTAAAATCCTGACTTTCAAGCCTTAAATGACGCTTTGAATATCAGCGCTGTGTGTAAGTTGTCTTGTTAGAAGTAGAAGAATAACTTTATTTATATAGAACCTTTAAAAACAGAGTTCACTTAAAGATAAAGCGAAGCATAAAACAGATGCAATAACAGCAGAAAGCGAGATAAACGAAGTTGAACTGATAAAACTGTGAAAAGAATAATACAAAAATACCCCCGATAACATGTAAATGAGTAATGAGTAATGAACAGTTGCATGTAATGAAAACAGGTCGAACCAAAACACACATATGATGTCAGAGTGCAGTGTGGAAAAATAACAGAAATGTAGATTTTAACGTGAGACATTTTTATGTCTTTGAATGCCACACTCAGATATTAAAATATACATTACATCCCAGGACGAGTAATGAAATGAAGCCTCGATCAATATGTTCATGTGATTTTAAATATATGAACTCTGCTGTTAACCCTGAAAACACCTCTTAAATGATGTTGTTGTTGTGTATTTTATTCAGTCAGTCATTGCAATACAACACAATATTATTCTTTATAATATACAAAAACAGAAAGACTGAAGAGATAGATGCAACAAATGCTTATATATTCCTATCCTACATTATTGTAATCAAATAAATATAAATATTAATATAAAATAAAGAAAAATAATAAAGAAAATACAAAATAATATACAGTACATATACAGGACTGTCTCAGAAAATTAGAATATTGTGATGAAGTTCTTTATTTTCTGTAATGCAATTCAAAAAACAAAAATGTCATGCATTCTGGATTCATTACAAATCAACTGAAATATTGCAAGCCTTTTATTCTTTTAATATTGCTGATTATGGCTTACAGCTTAAGAAAAGTCAAATATCCTATCTCTAATTAGAATATCATGAAAAAGTATACTAGTAGGGTATTAAACAAATCACTTGAATTGTCTAATTAACTCGAAACACCTGCAAGGGTTTCCTGAGCCTTGACAAACACTCAGCTGTTATAAATCTTTTTTTTAACTTGGTCTGAGGAAATATTAAAATTTTATGAGATAGGATTTTAGAGTTTTAATCACACTTATAACCCTCAAAAATAGTTTAATAAATAATCCTTTTGAAAACCAAAAATGAGTTAAACCATTCTTATATCCATTTAAACGTTGTTCCATAATTGGACTCCTACAATAGAAATACATCTTCTTTTAATCCTTTTTTAGCCTTTTGTACAGTAAATATCCAGAAGATGTTTCCAAAGAGCCCTTTTGAACCATAATTAATAAATCTCACCAGAGATTTAAAAGCCTACGAAAATATGAAGTCCTACAATTTAAAAATAGCAGATTCCTGTTGGAGGACGAGGAGTAACCGGTGACTTTGGCCAACGACCTTGGCTACTTCTGTGAGCGCGTCACCGCCACATAATAACACGGTCGGCTAATGACAGGCCGCTCTTCCACGTGGACGCACCGCCGGTGAGACCGTTAGCCGGGTTGCGAGCTGATGTCAGATAGACACTCACGCTTGCTGATGTTTTTTTGGGGGGGGGTTTAGAAAAAGATCTTTAAATACCGGAAGAGAGACGTCGTCAACACTGTTTGAATCACGGCCGCGAGCTTCTTGTTGAGCAATTTCTTTTCCGTAAGTCGGAATTCTTTTTCTTCCATTAGCCAAATTTTCTTTACTCAAATTTGAGATATGGAAAAAATGTATTTGTCGACGCCATCGTCCTCTTCGTCGGTGGCCTGGTTCTGCCAAAACATTAGTGGAACTTAATACGATTCTGTAGAAACATGACAAACAACGTGAGAATCTGCACTAACGCATTCCTTTGCTCTTTCCCCTCTCGGGCTCCATGTGCACTTCATTAACGGCGTTCTTTGAAGCGTCAATGACATCATAACTTGGCTGCCGTCGCCCTGTTCAGGCCTCACAGGTTCCCATGGAAACTCTGATGACATCAAGGAGTCGGGGTGGAGGTGAGTAGAGATTTTCCGGTGTGTATTACGGGCGGAGCGCCGGGTGTCGCACTGGGATCAACGGCAGCAGGTGGGCCGGTCCGCCCCCCTGGAGACCCCCTGCTGCCGGTTCTCGAGTCTCGCTGTCGGCCTTCTCCCGGCGGAGAGGTCAGAAGACGAGCTGTGCTGGAGTTACAGTCAGAGAGTTGAAGAGCTTGAAGAAACCGGATGGAACCGCCGACAAAATCCTTTCACAAAGAGCAAAAACTGCGGTCAAGAAAACTCTTTAAAACTCTGCGTGTGTTAAATAAAAAAATATAATGGTGCACTTTTTAAAATGTACGTAGTATTTAGATGAGTGGATGGATAGCTGCTGTCGGAGGCGGTGAGCCTAAAGTCCAGTTGAGAACTTGATTTAGCTTTTCAGAGCCTCTTCTGGATTTCATCTCTCCAAAGTGTTTGTTTGGATGATCAGGGGGGAAATAAATTAGAAATATATTAAAATATAATATTTTCCTCTCTTATCTGAAACATTCTCTGGATTTGTATGTTTTAAGAAAGTGGTGGACTGTATAAACACCACAGCTGTCATGTCATCCATCTACCACCTCTCGCCTTCGGTTCTGAGTGTTTATGCGAAGCTACGCTAAGCTTCATATTAACCAGCAAGAGAGCAAATAATCGTCTTTCCTAAAAATGTTGACAATGCATTTTCAAAGCAAAAGGGTCCAGTCCCCAGTATTACTGCAGGGAAAGTGATAATTGGGGCGACCCTGACGCTGTCGATCCCTCAAAGAAAGCGTGAGGGAGCTTAAGATAAATAACATGTAAATGGACGTTACTCACTACATCTACATCCTTATTTTGCCTCACATGAAACTGACCCATAAAGGTTTTATTATTTATTTAATAAAAATCTTCAAATGAATTACATTATTAAAATCAAGTTGCTAATAAAAGTCTCTGTTGGGAACAAAAGGGGAACAAAAGGTGAACAAAAGGGGAACAAAAGCGGAACAAAAGGGGAACAAAAGGGGAACAAAAGGGGAACACGTAGTTCTGAAAACAAAGTGCCGTCCTTCAATAAAAGCTTTCAGAAGTTCCATCACATCACAAAAAACATTCAGTGGTTCCAATCAACTGAAAGAACGAGCCACCTCTCAGATTTAATCCGTGGTGCGTATCAGTAGCCGTGTTGTTTCGGCGCCGGACTCAATTTCATGTTCTTCAAAACAGTTCTGCGATATTTGCATGTGTAACGTGAGCATGTGCGAGTTTGAGGGAGCGCGGACGTGTTTGTGTTCTGTGTAACGCAACGGTGACGTTCGCTGTGCTCTGCGGGCGAAACCGGATCCCTCTTGTTAATGTTTACGGCCTGTAACCAGCCGTCAGACAGCGAGTGTGTGTGTGTGTGTGTGCCTGTTTTACCTGTCTTGTGGGGACACGTAAGCATTGTGAGGACCTTACGTCCGCATAATCTCAATCAGTGGTTCTCAAATGGGGGTACGTGAAATAACAAATATATTTAATAAGTAGCATCCTTTAAAAAATCCTTTAAAAATAGTTATTAAATAAATATTCACGACAATATAAGTGTACGTTCATGAAGGGAATGGTATATAGTCTATATTAAATCAGACACTGATGGCACAGCGCTGTGTATTACATTTTATTTTCAACCAAAAATGCTTTGCACTGATCAGGATGTACTAAGGCTCGCAGAATCAGTGACTTCTTAAAACCCATTTTTATAGAACAGCTTTTAAGTGATCTCGTCCTTTTATGCAGAACTTTGGTTCCCCTAATTTAGTTTGTCTGTTTTTTTAATTTTATTTTAACATACATATATATATAAAACATTTTTTAAAATGTTATATTTGTTTTGCCTTGACTCTCTGTAGAGCACTTTGTAAACTTTGTTTTTAAAGGTGCTATATAAATAAAGTTATTATTACTATTATTACTTAGGGGAAAGAAACATTTCTTAAGGGGTAAATCATTGAAAAAAGGCTGAGAACCTCTGATCTAAATTATAACATTTTAGGATTCATAGTCAATGTAATGTCCCCAAAAGTCATGAAATCCAAACTCTGTGTGTGTGTGTGTGTGTGTACACACTCACCCCATTTAAACTGTATTGGGGGGAATGTGGATAATGACGTGGAGGACATTGGAGCGGACCGAAGCAGAACGTGGTTGAGTTTCTGCATCTTTATCCGCTCAGTTGCCCGATGTTCATGCCGGCAGACCTTTGATTAACAGCTTAATTATAAACAGCTAATTCCCTGATGACCCTCTATCAAACACAATTCCCTTCAAAGTCGTAAGTCTCCTTTCATGTTGCCACGTGTGAAGCGATGCCAAAGAAATGTGTTAAAATAAAACCGTTAGCAACACTGAGGAGGAGAAGAAAAAATAGTTGAATCCAGAATGACACGAAGTTTACATCCGTCATTTCTATTGTTGGGAGCATTTAAATGTGAAAATATTCTCTGCAGGTCAAAATGCACAAGAGACAGAATATCTTAAATAAAAAGGCAATAGTTCAGACGCTCCTTTCTTTCAGAGTGAGAGGTCTTCGTTGCATCAGGATGCGTCATCGTGTTCGTGTGATCTCGTTTTGACTCGTTGCGCCTGAAGGCATCGAGAGATTCCGGCTTTAAGTGACTCCATCAGTTTTGCTTCAGCGTTATGTTGGAGCCCACGTGTGTGAGGATCACACTCACATCTCAAGAGCTCTTTACCATATTGTGTGGCACATTCTTTTACACCTTTACTTTCTATAAAACATGGAGACTGCGTTGATATTTTGTGACTCAATTGCAGCTCATGTTAGCTAACATCAGTGAAGATAACGCCACATTCCTGCGTGGAACACCGCTACGTGAGCTAGCTTGCAAGCTAAGCTAACGATGTTGTGTTCACTTGTCGGTTTTCAGACTTTCTTGACGGGCAAAATGATCTTTTGTATTAACAAACACCACATGTGTTCAATCATGGGAGGGATCGAAGAAATTACTGATTGAACGAGTTCACTGAAGCTAATCATTCCTCCTCGAATACTTCTCTAAAACTCATTTACCAGCTTTCAACGTGTCACGTCAGTCCATCTGACTCACCTGACCTCTCGTGGGTCGGCTGACCCGTAACCGCAAGGTAGCCGGTTCGATTCCCGCTTTCCCAATAGTTCCATGCTTCAGTGTCCTTGAGAAAGACGCTGAACCCCCAGTTGCTCCATTATAACTAAGGCTGGGTCAAATGTAGAGAACGATTTCCCCACCGGGATAAATAAAAGTGTATTTTCTTTCTTTTTAAAGTGCTGTCAATAAGTGTGAATTGCCATCTGCTTCTGTCGTCTTTTACCCCCCCCCCCCCCCCCCCCCCCGATCTGTTGGGAGGTTTCAGAAAGCCATAAATGTGGAAACTATAGTGGCTTTCTTTACATTTTGCAGATGTTTGGCTGCTGACAGCCGTGATATATTTTGCTGTATATCGCAAAAAAAAACAAAGTCCCCCCGGGCTCCTGGGTGACCTCATCCACGCTCAGCCGCCTCACGCGGCGGGAGACGTGTGTTTGCAAATGTCTCTCCAATGTCAACAAATAGTTTTACTGGTTGAAGACCAGATGAGACTTTTTGTATTTTTAAAGTGCGTGACCTCTCCTGCTGGCCGGCGACCACCGCGGCGTGCAGCGAGGGAGCCGGAACAATGGAAACCAGGACTGTGGGAGGAGCTTCGGGGACGGAGCCAGAGATCTATTGTTGTGATGACAACTGACGTTCCAAAAAATGTCATAGCACTGAGGCTCATGGGGGCTCATACCAAGTTACCTGCTGACTCATTGTTACTGGAAAGCAGGGGTTCTCAACTGGGAGGGGGGGGGGCGGAGGAATTTCAGGATGCCTGAAGCAAAAGATCAGTTTCATTTGACTGTATTCAGTTGATTGTTTAACGGTATTGTCCAATGCTGGTCCTTGTATGTTCCTTGGCAATAAAAGGTTCGGATTCTGATTAATATAGCAGCAAACAACCGGTTCCGTTAAATTAAATACTTAGTCGGGTTTAATAAAGATGGTGAAATACTTAGTCAGGTTTAATAAAGAAGGTGAAATACTTAGTTATGTTTAATAGAGAAGGTGAAATCCTTAGTCAGGTTTAATAAAGAAGGTGAAATACTTCGTCAGGTTTAATAAAGAAGGTGAAATACTTAGTTATGTTTAATAAAGAAGGTGAAATACTTAGTTATGTTTAAAAAAGATGGTTAAATCGTGGTTTGGGTCGTAATAACTTCTATTTTCACGCATTGTCTGCTTTTAAAAAGCCACAGATGTCTGATGAAGCTGATACCCGTGACCTCTGACCTGACGGTGGGTTGTTGCCGTCTGTGTCTCGTCTGGCCCCCAGCAGACTCACATAAACCCCCCAAAGGGGGTGTTGAGTAAGTGTGTGAGAGAAAGAGAGACGGAGAGGTGGGGGGAATATTTTCTGGTAAATCACCTCACAGAGACCCCTCCTCATCTCCCGGTTACACACACACACACACACACACACACACACACACACACACACACACACACACACACACACACACACACACTGTTGACAGTAAGCAGGAGATTGGAATGTCTAAGTATTTGCATGAGTCTGTCTGTTGCACACACACACACACACACACACACACACACTTGCTATCTGGTGTTGAATGTTTGCTCGGTTGGGGTCCAGTTACGAGGGGGAGGGTGGTGGTCCTCGGCAGCCTGTCTGTCTGCATTGGAGCTCACGACAGAAGGATGACGAGAAGATAAAAGAAACACATGAAGAGGACGTCTCAGGAAACAGAGGAAACTTGAACGCCGTCTGTAGTTTTGGTTTACACCTGTGGGGACTTAAAACACCTTTAAAGTGTGTAATAATCATCATGTAAGTATTGGCTGAGTATGAAATGCTCACAAAATGAGAGAGAGATCAAACCACCAACCTGTGACCACCGGGCTGGGTAGTGGTAGTGTTGGTTCTGCTGCCCCCTGTGGACTAAAGTGGTAGTGTTGGTTCTGCTGCCCCCTGTGGACTAAAGTGGTAGTGTTGGTTCTGCTGCCCCCTGTGGACTAAAGTGGTAGTGTTGGTTCTGTCGCCCCCTGTGGACTAAAGTGGTAGTGTTGGTTCTGATGCCCCCTGTGGACGAAAGTGGTAGTGTTGGTTCTGATGCCCCCTGTGGACGAAAGTGGTAGTGTTGGTTCTGATGCCCCCTGTGGACGAAAGTGGTAGTGTTGGTTCTGATTCCCCCTGTGGACGAAAGTGGTAGTGTTGGTTCTGGTGCCTCCTGTGGACTAAAGTGGTAGTGTTGGTTCTGATGCCCCCTGTGGACTAAAGTGGTAGTGTTGGTTCTGATGCCCCCTGTGGACTAAAGTGGTAGTGTTGGTTCTGGGTCTGCCCACGATGTACTGGACTCTGCTTGGAGGCCCCGCTGGAGTCTGAGCTGAAGGAGGTTCTGGTTAATTGTTTTCTCTCTTGACATTAACGTAATACCATCAGCTGGTGAGAGACAAATTACCTCCATGGACACTAATCAGATTATGAGGAGGAGAGGAGGAGGAGGAGAAGAAGAGAGACGAGGAGTTATCTTTCACACGATTTACACAACGCATCTAAAAGCTCCCATTCGCCCCGCCTCCTTCCTCCTCTTCCTCCTCCTCCTCTCACATTTACTATTCTTTCCATGTTGTTTCTTCACTCCCCTCCTCTCTCTCTCTCTCTCTCTCCTCCCTCCTCCGGACCAGGAGAGAGAGAGAGATCGACCTGAGAGTTTAAACAAACCAGAGGGCGCCGGCAGCGCAGAGCTCACACACACTCTGCTCACACACACTCTGCTCACACACACTCAGCTCACACACACTCTGCTCACACACACTCTGCTCACACACACACTCATACAGCTGTTGGTGCAGCCGGAGGGCGGCGGCGAGGTTTGAGGGTCACGCCGTGTCTTTAACGTCGCTCTGATGCTCGAGCCGGGATTTCACTGCAGGTTTTGTATTGGCGACACTCTTCTTTCTTTCTTTTGGGTTCCTCGGTTCAGTGGCATCGTTTAAGAGTTGACAGTCTTTTTCATTGTTGTGCTTTCAGACAGAGTGAGACATCTGTACCCTGAAGATCTAACTGACAGCTGGAGCTGTAGGGGTAAAACAGACCCCGACCTTTGACCTCCCGGCCCCCTTTCGGTGGACGTCTGGCCCGTGTGTTCTGCAGAAGGCCACCGGTGGCTGAACTTGCCCCCCCCCCCCCCCCGATGGAAGCCCCGCCCCTGGCTGAGATGGGAGACCCGTGTCCCCCGCGCTCTTGCTCCCCGCCGGGCGAGACGGTGTGCGCGGCGTTGGCCCGCTACGAGAACACCTTCCGGGACGCCATCAGGGAGATCCGCGTGGACGTCGGCGCCTTCAAGCTGGGCGTGGAGCGCCGGCTGGAGGAGACGGCGGCGGGCCTGAGCGGGCCCCTCGGTCGGGCCGTGGCTCAGCTGCAGCAGGAGAACCGGCAGCTCCGGGGTCAGCTGGAGGCTCTCGCCCTGCAGGTGGAGCTCCTGAGTGGGCTGGCGTGTGACAGGAGTGCCTTGCTCATTAACAACAACAACAACAACAACAGCAGCCACCACGTCGGTCAGAACCACAAGAACCACCTCAGTGACATCCAGGAGATACGAGAGGTGATCTACGGTAAAGGTGAGGCTCACGCCCGCAGCCTGGGGGCCCAGACCTGCAGCGGCCTCGGGGGCCAGTCCGGCCCCGCGCCCTCCTCGTCCTGCGGCAGTCCGCCCGCGGGCTCCAGGGTCTCCTCCGTGGCGACGGGCCCGGTGTCGAGCGGCAGCCCCTCCGCCGCTCGCTTCTCCAGCCGAGCCACGTTCGCCGTGTCCAGCAAGACTAACGTGAGTACCCCATTGCATTCTGGGAGGGAAGAGGCTTCCATTGGAGGGCTTTTTACAACAGGGTTATTTGTCTGATGTACTCAGGTGAAGTCGATTCTCTCTCCTGACCACCAGGGGGCGACTCCTCTGGTTGTATAGAAGTCTCTGCTTCATGTGTTAAAGCTGCATTCTCTCTCCTGACCACCAGGGGGCTCCTCTGGTTGTATAGAAGTCTATGCTTCATGTGTTAAAGCTGCATTCTCTCCTCTGACCACCAGGGGTGACTCCTCTGGTTGTAGAGAAGTCTAAATAGTGACTCTACTTCTCTTGATGTATTCCCTCAGTCAACATTGTAAACATGAGGTCATGTCTCAGTCTCTAGTTTTAAGTCTTCTTCTATACAGCATGATGTCATCATTTATTCTTTATGCTCATTTAGAGTCACACAGACCATAAAGCAGGGGACGCTTTAGGGGCGGGGCTACAAGGTGATTGGCAGGTCAGTTCCGCTACCAGCGACTTAGCACATCATGAAGCACTTTTATGCTGCGCTAGCTGCTGAAAAAAATATAATTACTAATATTATAACATTTAGCTTGAGGTGCAAGTATCCCTGGTTGAGAATCCACAGTTCGAGAGTTGCCTCATGACGCTCTCCTTTGACCGGACCCACCACTCAACTGCGTAACCCTGATGGAGATGTAATATACAGTAATATGCAAGAGCAGGAGAGGTGGGCCGATCCAGTAACTACGATGTAGTTTCCCTCGTTGGCTGCTGTGGTGAACGGGGCTGAGATGTTGGCGTTCGGTCGAAGCCGTCTCGCGGCCGCGCGGTCGTTGTCATACGAGTCGCTCGGCCGCGTCGCCGCGGTTGCACAATAGCCGTCCGACCGAAGGAAGGCTTTAAAGGATCCGTGAAGAGCGGTAACACGAGTCCGGCCGGGCTCCCGGGAGGCGAGGTTCGCGCGGTCTGGTGGTTTCTTCAAGAGCCGAGTCAAATACGTGAAGTCAGCATTGTGAAATGAGGGCTGTGGTTTGTCATTAGCACCGTCATCCCGCCGCTCCAAGGGAACGTCGAGCTCCACGTAAACGGTCGCAGGGTTCCTTCCGCCTTCAAGATATTTCCAGCCCCCGTTCCTGTGAAACTCTTTGTACTCTGTTAAAGTAAACACATGAATAAATGAGACACATCACAGGGACTTAAGATGTAAATCATTTCTTCGGAAGCCTTTTCTTGATCCCAAGGTTGGCGTGGTTACATCATGTCCAGACGGCTCGTGTCTGCGGTTCAGTATTTATTATCACTGGGATGTTTTACTGTCGCTGTGGGGGTCCTCGCCGAGTTGGACTTGCACTTAGAAAAAGTTTCTGACAATCTAGGTTTGAGTTTTCTTTTGTCTTCCCATCCTCTGGAGAATGGAGTCTACGCATGGGAGTGTCGCTGTGTTTGTAACTCGGAGCCTTCAGGAACCGCAGGAATTGTGATATTGGCCAGAAAGAAGAAAGGAAAGTCCTGGAGCATGCTTCGTTGTTTATCGTTGTGCAAAACAGGAGCTTGAAGCCAACACAAATGGGCTAAACCCAGCCTGACCCTGTTTCCATCACAATACGTCTTCTTCAGTTAACAAGCAATTTAATCAGGACACCGACTCTGATTTTTTGTTTGCACACAAACAAACTCATGTCCTTCCAGATGTTTAGAGGTTAGAGATGTGGGCTTTTCTCACGGGCGTCCATCTTTGCAAATTGTTGGTACCCCTCCATTCGGAATAAGTCTGAATATCCATATCCGGGACGCATAGACAATTCAGAGTGTTGTCATAATGGGAATAATAGTGGAATATGAGTGTGCCATGGCTGTAAATAGAAGTGGACTTAGTCATGGGGAGGTATGAAGCCTCGAGTTCGGAGATTTTACCGTCGCCATCTTGGATTACGCCTGTCGTCATCTTGTTTTTTTGCATCCGATGAACGTAAGTTTCCGTATTTGGACTGAGGAGCGATGTAGAGATGCTGTTTAAAGCATACTCTCCTTTATATACTTTCCTCATAATTTAATAAATGAACATATATATCACAGGTGTCAAACACAAGGCCCGCGGGCCGAATCTGGCCCGCCACATTATTTTATGTGGCCCCCTGACAGCTTAAAAGACATGTGATCGCCTAAGAAAAATATCCCGCGCTTTTATTTTGAAGGTTTCAAATTAAATGGATTTATGTTATAATATTAGAAATGTTTTCTTCTGTACAATATTTATAAACTTACATAAACAATAATCAAATGCAAAGCGAGTTATTTAACAATATGCTGGAGTAGTTTATACTAAAATATCCCACGCTTTTATTTTGAAAATTTCAAATTGAATGGAATTATGATATAATATTATACATATTTTCTTATGTACAATAGTTCTACACTAAAATAAACAATAAACAAATGCAAAGCGAGTTATTTAACAATATGCTGGAGGAGTTTATACTAAAATATCCTGTGCTTTTATTTTGAAGGTTTCAAATTAAATGGAGTTATGTTATAATATTAGAGGAATGTTCTTATGTACAATATTTCTATGTTTTAGTTACACCTGCCCTTTAAGAGGCAGCCATGATGCTGAAGTGACCCTGATATGAACAATATCAAAAGGTCTTGCGCGGTGTGTTCAGGTGCACACACTCAGGTACAGATAAGTCTCTGAATAGTTTCACAAACACATGCATGCACACGCACACATTATGCAAATGCTCTACTCGCCATGCATCTTTAATTACCAAACTATGTGGCGGATACAATAGAGGAATTTTATCTTCTGTGAAATCATGTGGTCAGAGCTGAGCGACACAAGGCCGTCTTTGTTCCCGTGTGTGTGTGTGTGGGAGATCCCCCCCGCTGGCCGGCAGACGCACAAACACACACCGCGGATCAAACGCCAGAGAACACGGGGAGACGCGGGCGCACAACAGCTCCACTGTGTTGCTGCTGCGCTCACGCCGCGGTGATTAGCTTCTTCGTTTTGTCGGGGACGAGAAGCTCGTCGTCCTCGCGGTCGTGCGACGGTCGCGTCGCGCAGACGCCGGTTGTTGAACACGACAAAGAAACGCCAACAGAGCGTCGGTCACGATCCTTTACCAGGCGGACACACACGTTAATCTCATCCACGTCACGATGCAACGCTCAGAGCCGATGACGTGGGTTCTAAAGAACGACAAAGACCTCTACGGTGGGCGGGAAGTGGAAGTGGAAGGGGAAGTGGATTGGTCCCATCCAACAGACAGGACTTTCAACCACGACAATACATTGAGTAAAGGGTTATATAATCAACCCTAACTATACATTGAGGGAAGGGTTACATAATCAACCCTAACTATACATTGAGGGAAGGGTTACATAATCAACCCTAACTATACATTGAGAAAAGGGTTACATAATCAACCCTAACTATACATTGAGTAAAGGGTTACATAATCAACCCTAACTATACATTGAGTAAAGGGTTACATAATCAACCCTAACTATACATTGAGGGAAGGGTTACATAATCAACCCTAACTATACATTGAGGGAAGGGTTACATAATCAACCCTAACTATACATTGAGTAAAGGGTTACATAATCAACCCTAACTATACATTGAGTAAAGGGTTACATAATCAACCCTAACAATACATTGAGTAAAGGGTTACATAATCAACCCTAACTATACATTGAGTAAAGGGTTACATAATCAGCCCTAACTATAACAATACATTGAGTAAAGGGTTACATAATCAACCCTAACAATACATTGAGTGAAGGGTTACATAATCAACCCTAACTATAACAATACATTGAGTAAAGGGTTACATAATCAACCCTAACTAAAACAATACATTGAGTAAAGGGTTACATAATCAACCCTAACTATAACAATACATTGAGTAAAGGGTTACATAATCAACCCTAACCCTATTAAGGTTTAAAAGGTCTGGTCTCAATGATAGCAAATAGTCATTTCAAGGTGATTTTTGTAACTCTGGTTACTAAAATCGTGTCAAAGGTTTTTGTGGGGAGGCTCCAGAAAAGAAGGAGAAATAAAGGGTGAACTAAAAAAACAACGGCTTCAATAAAAACACAACGTGAGGTCCACTTATTCTTTTTTTCCCCGGGACTTTCAACAACCTCTCACCGTCTGCTCGGTTGTCATCGTGACCTCAGTGACCTTTTGGTCCTGTGATAACATGGCGGCCGTCTTGTGGTTTGAAAGCTCTGAAAAAGCAAGTAGGTGGATCTCGTGGTTTCTGGACCACATGGTTGAAAAGTGCCGTCTTTGTCAAAGTCTGAGAAAATAACCTCGATGATGTCACAGTGAAGTCATCGCGGGCCAAACACCAGGATGTCGAAAAACGGGATCTCGTACATGTTTTTTCTAAAATAACGTCCCATATAAGGGCGACACCAAAAGGGTTGCATTGTGGGAAACATAGGTCTCCAGAGTTGGGATATCTCCTCCTCCACCATTCTTCCTTTAATCTCTCTCTCTTGCAAGTCATAATTCTGGAGTTTTACACCAATAGTGAGAATGTTAGATGTTTTTTCTTTGGTCATTTTTTCAGAGCATCACGGGAAAATTAAATCAATAAATAGTTTTTATTGAATTCTAGAGACGACAAATGTTTTCTCAGTTATGGGCTTTACCGTATCGGAAGGTTAAAAGAATCACTGTAACGCTTATTTATCGTTATTTTTCTCAAACACAAACACCTCTCTGGCCCTGCATCAGATTAGAGGTTATTGACGATTACCTATCAACGCAGAGACCAGGGTGCGCTTGATTTATGGCGCCGCGCAGCACTCGCTTGTATCACATGTTGCGTAAGGAGGTGATTCCTTTGAGACGGAGAGGTGGAGTTCGGGGGCGGTCGCCGATGTGTTTTCTTGGTCCTCCAGCTTCAAAGTCCAGGACGCGGAGACGCCGCACGAGCTTCCACTTAAAAGGTGTCACGTGCGCGATTCCTTAGCGTGCACGTTGTTTGAGGTTTCCCTGCTGTCGTCACTGCGGTGCAACAGCAGACGTTTCAGTCGTGGTGGCTGGAAGGAAAACAAGTCATCTAGAGTCGAGCAGGAAGCGACGAGATTTATGGGAAATGTGGTTTGAATTTTGAGAAAACATCTGTACTCGTAACATCGCGGCTGCGAGACAGAAGCTCCCCATCGACTCCACCCGCGTCTCGTTATTTAAACAATTACACCAAACTATGAAAAACATCTGAGTCCTTAAACTTTAAAGGTCCGACTTGATTTAGTGAATGTTGACGTGTTTGTTTGTGAGTAATCAAATCTTCACGCAGCGGTGATGACGAAATACTTATTTATATTAATAAAGATCAAATACGTAGTTATATTTAATTAAGATGAAATCCTTAGTTATGTTTAATAAAGATTAAATACTTAGTTATATTGAATAAAGATGATGAAATACTTAGTTAGGTTTCATACAGTTTAAATACTTCAACCTGCAATAAAATAAATATGAGTTAAATCCACAATACCAAAAGTTTAGTACGTAAAGTAACTCGTGAGACGTGTCATGTTGTAATCAATGGTTCCATTCATGGTTATGGCGCCCCCTGTGGACTAAAGTGGTAGTGTTGGTTCTGCTGCCCCCTGTGGACTAAAGTGGTAGTGTTGGTTCTGGTGCCCCCTGTGGACTAAAGTGGTAGTGTTGGTTCTGGCGCCCCCTGTGGACTAAAGTGGTAGTGTTGGTTCTGGCGCCCCCTGTGGACTAAAGCGGTAGTGTTGGTTCTGGCGCCCCCTGTGGACTAAAGTGGTAGTGTTGGTTCTGGTGCCCCCTGTGGACTAAAGCGGTAGTGTTGGTTCTGGCGCCCCCTGTGGACTAAAGTGGTAGTGTTGGTTCTGGTGCCCCCTGTGGACTAAAGTGGTAGTGTTGGTTCTGCTGCCCCCTGTGGACTAAAGTGGTAGTGTTGGTTCTGATGCCCCCTGTGGACTAAAGTGGTAGTGTTGGTTCTGGGGCCCCCTGTGGACTAAAGTGGTAGTGTTGGTTCTGGTGCCCCCTGTGGACTAAAGTGGTCGTGTTGGTTCTGGCGCCCCCTGTGGACTAAAGTGGTAGTGGTGGTTCTGGCGCCCCCTGTGGACTAAAGTGGTAGTGTTCGTTCTGCTGCCCCCTGTGGACTAAAGTGGTAGTGGTGGTTCTGGCGCCCCCTGTGGACTAAAGTGGTAGTGTTCGTTGTGCTGCCCCCTGTGGACTAAAGTGGTAGTGTTGGTTCTGGCGCCCCCTGTGGACTAAAGGGGTAGTGTTGGTTCTGGTACCCCCTGTGGACTAAAGTGGTAGTGTTGGTTCTGGTTCAGGACCAGATAGAAGTCCCTCACAGTAACTTTAACCTTTCACAGATAGCTTAATGAGTCGTGTTGTTTATCTCCAGGACAAAGACACTTGACATTTCCACGCCGTCTGTGGAGACTCGCCAGGCCGAGCCGGCTCTGATAGTGTTGACGTCCTGGTCTGTGTGAACTCTAGCAGCACCCATCCACCCATCACCCATCCACCCATCACCCATCACCCATCCATCCATCACCCATCCATCCATCCATCCATGCTCTCGACCCTCCCTCTCTCTCTCTGTGGCCTCTTCCTCACCCTCTTTACCCCTCCCCCAATCTCCATCTCGGAGCCTGGCTACTTTTAATACTGGATTCCTTTAAGACCATTTGAAAGTGCTTCTTCTGATATATATTTCATATATTTATAAATATATATATTGTATAGAAGAAAAGAAACTGAAAGCACATCTGAAGTGTGTGTGTGTGTGTGCGTACACATGCTGGGGGTTTAACTGAGGTATGCGAGCCACTCCCTGGCTACCCCTGGCTCTCTTAATGACTTCCAGACAATAGGCCGTGTTCCCGTCATCATCTCTGTGGAAACAGGTTAATAAATGACTGAGCTCGGCCCCTCGGTGGAACCAGTAAGCCTTACTGGAAGTCCACCTCAGCGGCTGCCTCTCAGGAATATTTTACTTTACTACTTTACTTTGACATTTAGATGCTGTGGTATTTGGGGAATAATGCCCAGAAGGTGCTTTTAAGAGGTTCGGTGACACTGGGGGGTCACGGGTGAGAGAATCGTGGGTTCCGGGAGTTTTTGTCGGCCATTAAGTCTCCCACCACGGGAGGGTGACCCCGATGTGACCGCTACTTTGGGCATTTTTTGGGGGGTTCACCTGAAGTAAGAACGTGACCTCAGAGTTCATTTATCTGCCTGTCAATCAGCCAGAGGATGAAAAGTCAAAATGTGACCTCTCCAGAGGTCGGATGGTGACGTCGATGTTTCCACAACAAGTTAAAACTTTGTAAGGAGCCCTGAGGGGGAAATGGCAGCGGCATGAACGGAAGAAGTGAGAATATAGGAAAATGTTTACTATATAAATAAGATACATCTGTTCAATATTACAATGGAAATATTTGAAGCAGGATATGAAAAAAAGAGGTATGAAATAAAGTTACCATATATATAGAATTATATTTATATAAATATATATAAATATATATTTGTATATATAAATATAATCATTTATATATTGTTATATATATAAATATAATTTTATATATTTATATATAAATATATATAATTATATATATATATAAATATAATCATTTATATATATATATTTATAGTTATATAAATCAAATTGTATATATTTATATAAATATATAAAATTATATAAATATATATTTATATAAGTAAACTGGCTGCTTCTGAATGAATTCAAAAACATTTACTTAATTAATAGAATGGAACATCTACAGGTGAACTGAGATTAGTCGTCCATATTTTCAACGTCCTGGAAGAGGAACATTTTCCCCCTGTATCTGACATCAATCGTGGACCGTCGCTCACTAATCACCTGTCCAGCGTCTTCAAACGCAAGACGTGATACAGACTGAGTTATGACCTCTCACCTCCCAGAGGTCAGCATGTCACCCCCACCCCGTCCTGCCCTCCTCCTCTCAAAGAGGACGGCAGGCAGGACAGGGGAGTCTCTCTCTAGTGTTGCCATATGTTGGAGCGAGACAGAAAAAAACAGAATCACACATTAAAGTGAGATTGAGCAATAACACAAATCCTTCGGTAAAGGTCATGTGTTGTTGTTTTAAAAAGTTTTGGTCAGGCGGTAGAACTAAAGTAAAGATCACGAACGGTTCAAAGTCTACGACCAGAAATTTGTTCAATAAATGATATGACAGAAATATCAACTAACGATTCTGAGTTAGTTTTAGTGCTAAAGTCACTAGGTTAGCCTCTGTGCTAACGGTACTGGGTTAGACTTTGAGCTAACGTTACTGGGTTAGTCTTTGTGCTAACGTTACGGTTTGTACTGTAAAGTCTGAACACGGTTAACAGTTTATTTAAATGTCTGTTGTCGGCGCTGCATTGACTCCTTTCAAATCACCTTCCAATGCGTAACTCCTGGTTCTTCTGGTGTTGGGAGAGTTTCTCCTCTTAAAACGGCGTTTTAAGGACCACTATGCAATAAATACAGGGGTTCTTACAGCTGTGTAAAAGTCCCTGTAAACAGAGAGCGCAACAGATTGTTACAGACCTCAAAATCATCCGATGTAATCATCTAAGAAGTTGTGCACTGTGCCTTTCAAATTAATACATTTTAAAAAGCACAGATACTCTCCTGTTTTACAGATGCAGTTTGAGGAGAATCAAGCACCAAATCTTTTTTATATATAAATATAAATATATTATTTATTTTTACCAGCTTTTAGACCTGTAACCTGCATTTAGCAGCACTGTGTTTATGAAGAGAACTTTTCTCTGTTCGGTTGCTCTCACCTGCAATTAGGCTTTTTATACCCTCTCGGTTCAAAGGCTGGGCATATTTTCCACTCTCGACTCAAAGTGCTATTCCACGCGATCCTTCTCGCGGAGAAATTGCAGGCTGCGACTGAACGCATTTGAAGAACAAGTGTTTTGAGGAGAGGATTTCTCTGTCGACTCCCGGGTAGAAATTACAGAGCAGGAGTCATTAACTTTTATTTTTCCTGCGCGAAGCCTCGTACAAACATTATCAATAAGAACCCACCAAATATATCTGTTTATAGAAGTTCAGAAAATCGATACGAGGCGCGTTCTTCACTTTTAACCTGAGGAAGACCGTCTGCGGTTGAAACGCATCCATCCGACCAATAAAAAAGAAAGAAAAGTAGTTTGTCTTTTTTCATGCATAATCTGCTCTCTACTTTTCTATCTCTTCATCAGACCAGTCCAGCGTAACCCCAGCATCGTAAGCCCAAATATTGGATATTATATATTATTATTGTGACTGAAAGCCGTTATTTAAAGCTGAGAGTTGGCCCTCTTAATCTCTAAATTCAACGTGCAGTACAAAGCCAAACACAACAACGTGTGACCGCTCCGATACGCCGTTTCCCAGCAGTCGACAGTGTTCCCTCGTCACATCTTTACCCTCTGGCAGCCAAGTTGTCCACACCTCCACCCCTCCACCCCTCCACAGTCTTTATTAAAGTGTCAGTGATGAAGACGCCTCTGACAGCTTCACAATATCCTCTGCCTGAACACAGGACGCTCACCCAGCAGCACCCTCCTACCTCCTCCTGTTCAAATAGACGCGTTTCCTCCAGGTCACGATGTCCCAGAAGCAAACAGACACAATATTGTGTCTAAGAGTGGGATTCTTTAGTTCTAGTCAGAAACACTCACTTATAGGATTCAGAATACTTTATGAGGTTTTGGGACAAAATAGCTGGGAACATGTGACGTATTAAACATAATGTCGTTATTTGATGTGTTGTACTTCCGTTAGCTTGAAGCTAACTCTTGACAAAGTACAACAAAGCAAAATAATACCTGACCAAAACAAGTTGGCAACCCCATGACACATCTTTTATGTGTTTTACTTCACATGGAAATGTAGCTACAGCGGTTTAGGACACATTTTATATCCTGTTTTGTTAAGGCTAAATTCTTGCCAGTGACTTTTATTCAACCGCCAATATTGTGTCTTACAGTGGGAATCTTTAGTTTTAGTACAGAAACACTTATAGGATTCAGGCTCTAATACATTATGAAGTATCGGGACAAAATGTGAGGGAACATGTGGCATTTTAAACCTAAACATCGCCATTCAATGTGTTGTACCTCCGTTAGCTTCAAATGAACTCTTCACAAAGCAAAATAATACACTACCAATACAAGTTGAACACCCCATGACCAATGTTTTTGTCTTTTACTCCAGTTGGAAAGTTAGCTCCAGCTGTTTCGGACACCTTTGTATTAATCTTTTCCCGTTTGGTGAAGGCTAACTTCTTGCCAGTTGTCATTTTCCCGGAACTTAATTCAGACAATTAAGCGAAGTCGTGTCAAGCGTGTCAAGTGTGATTCCACATTAAGTTCAGCGTGAGATGCCCAAGTGAAGATGGACGAAAAGAGCTGTCCTCTTCATCGTCTCCTTCCTCCTCTGTCCTTGCTCTGATGCCTCTCCACATTCCTGCTCCGTTTCACTCGTTTCGTCTAAACAGTTTCCCTCTCGCGATGCGATGACTCTCAGGAGGAAGGAGGGATTTGTTGTTCCCTTGGGAAAGCAGCGGGGAGCTTCGGTCCGCTTACACTTCTGTCACTCCGACACAAGTCTGTTATGAATCGGCTTGTTTATGGGTTAAGGGTTCGTTCAAGAGGGCGACGGCTGCTAACGGCAGCGCTGACTAAACAACCGCTCCATCAGCCTCATGTGAGTTACTTTGGAGAAGTCAGGAACAAATGAGGATGACGTTGGACGTAAACACACCTCCCTGTGTTGTTATGTGTCTATTCTAGCGCTTTCTTCGTACGATGGTTTCTACTTTTAGAAACGTATCGGTAGACAACGACATGCGAATAATAATAAAAAGTGTCTCGAGTTAAAAACTTGTAATGTATCGCGTTAATAATTTCGTTTTTCTACTCTCGTCAAGCACTTTGTGACCTTCTGTAAAATGTGCGATAGAAATACATTTTACTTCATACCATTTTTTAAGTTTCCTATCCAGCGATCTTTGCTCCGTCCAAATTGATAATGGCGCTAAATAAAAAGTTTAAAGTTCTGCTATTTATCCTGTTTGGGGAACATGAACGTCTCAATTCAATTTCATTGCGATTCATCCAATGTTTGTCACGTTCTATGTCACTGCTAGCCGACTAATCAATCTTCTAGCCTGCTAACCAACCCGCTAGCCTGCTAACCAACCCGCTAGCCTGCTAACCAACCTGCTTGTCATGTCAATATTCATCCAGTTGTGTCAGAGCCGACCATTTCAGAAGACAAACAGATGCCGATAGCGATCCCTCTGGAGCAGCTGTGCAGTATATTTACACAGGTTTTCATGGCTGGTGAAGACTTATATATCCGCATCTATTTAATGTGTAAATATTTGCCGTGCGGCAGCTGCTGGACCTCTGGGAGAGCCATGCACTCGAGCGCTTCCTGACTACGATGTGACACCAGTTATAACTCCTGTATCAGTTGGTCGGGCTGTGAGTAAGATAGGAATTGCATTTTTATTTCTCTTTCCAAAATCACACATTGAGCAGATAAACTAACGGGAAGAGGGTGGATAGAATCATAAAGCATGGATGTAGAAAAGGTGATTAATCCTCAATAAAACAATAGATCAGTTCTTCAAGGGGGGTGGGGGGGGGGGCTGGAGATTAAATCCAACAGATATCAGTGTTAGTGTAACTGTGATATGTGCCGTGTTAACAGTGCTGAGTGCCAGAACAACAAAGACCATGAGATAGCGGAGAGTTTACAGGAACCTCGGCAGCGGCGCTATCACGTTCCCCCCTCTGACCCGCTGTGCGTCTGATGATCTGAGCACTTGAGCCGGGGAAAGCTCCTCTTCCCCGAAGCCAGACATTCTGCAATTTGTCTCCCTCCTACTGCTGGATAACCAGCTGCGTCCCCCTCGCTGCACATTTCCCATCATGCAACATGCAGCTGCTCCTTCTTCACCTTTTCATGCGTAAAGTCTCGACCCGGCGGCAACTTCTGGTTCTATCGCGTGAAGTTTATGCTTCATGTGTTAAAGCTGCATTCTCTTTAGTGTCCCCCAGGGGGCGACTACTCTGGCTGTATAGAAGTCTATGCTTTGTGTCTTACAGCTACATTCTCTTTACTTACCACCAGGGGGCGACTCCTCTGGTTGTATAGAAGTCTATGCTTCATGTGTCAAAGCTGCATTCTCTCTCCTGACCACCAGGGGGAGACTCCTCTGGTTGTATAGAAGTCTATGCTTCATGTGTCAAAGCTGCATTCTCTCTCCTGACCACCAGGGGGAGACTCCTCTGGTTGTATAGAAGGCTATGCTTCATGTGTCAAAGCTGCATTCTCTCTCCTGACCACCAGGGGGAGACTCCTCTGGTTGTATAGAAGTCTATGCTTCATGTGTCAAAGCTGCATTCTCTCTCCTGACCACCAGGGGGTGACTCCTCTGGTTGTATAGAAGTCTATGCTTCATGTGTTAAAGCTGCATTCTCTCTACTGACCACCAGGGGGCTTCTCTGGTTGTATAGAAGTCTATGCTTCATGTGTTAAAGCTGCATTCTCTCTACTGACCACCAGGGGGCTTCTCTGGTTGTATAGAAGTCCATGCTTCTTGTGTTAAAGCTGCATTCTCTCTACTGACCACCAGGGGGCTTCTCTGGTTGTATAGAAGTCCATGCTTCTTGTGTTAAAGCTGCATTCTCTCTACTGACCACCAGGGGGCTTCTCTGGTTGTATAGAAGTCCATGCTTCTTGTGTTAAAGCTGCATTCTCTCTACTGACCACCAGGGGGCTTCTCTGGTTGTATAGAATTCCATGCTTCTTGTGTTAAAGCTGCATTCTCTCTACTGACCACCAGGGGGATTCTCTAGTTGTATAGAAGTCCATGCTTCTTGTGTTAAAGCTGCATTCTCTCTACTGACCACCAGGGGGCTTCTCTGGTTGTATAGAAGTCTATGCTTCATGTGTTAAAGCTGCATTCTCTCTACTGACCACCAGGGGGCTTCTCTGGTTGTATAGAAGTCCATGCTTCTTGTGTTAAAGCTGCATTCTCTCTACTGACCACCAGTGGGATTCTCTAGTTGTATAGAAGTCCATGCTTCTTGTGTTAAAGCTGCATTCTCTCTCCTTTCTCGTCCTCTTTCACTTCGTCTTGTGGTTCTCTGTGAGAAGCCGACCAGATGCGTCTCCTCTGCTCCCAAACACGCCGACGTTATCTAAACACTGAGCCGATGCGTCAGTGGAGAAACGATGTTCCAGGTCAAACAACAAATCAACCTCGTCTGTTTTAATTCCCCCGTGACGGTCGAGTCTGGAACACAACCATCTGTCCGAGGGGGGGGGGGGGGAGGATCACCAACATGGCCGCCCGGGGGGGTTCGTTACGTCTCCGAAGTCTCTTTGGTGGTCGGTGAGACACGTGGCTTAGATACCGACCTTGAGAAAACGCGTCGCTCGCTGCCTAAGGGGTCCGACCGTCACCGCACTATAAGCTCCGCCCATCGGTGCGACAGCTTGACCCTGGACCTACACGTGGGTCATCGGCGGCATTCGTGGTCAAGAGCTCGAGATACAAGCGTCCGCTCCGGATGCCGATTGGCCGTTTCCCAATGCGAGAGGAAAAAAGAGACGTGAACCCCAGATCCTGACGACTTCAGACGTTTATGAGAAGTCGGATTGCAATCGCGTCGGCGGGGCGGTGGTCCGGCGGCGCCGTCCCGCCTGTCGAGCGGCGCCTGATTTACAACACAAGACTTCCCAAAGTCTTATCGGCGGAGGAGAGGCCGACACGAGCAGCCCTCAACCAATCAGCTCGCTTCTATCCGGACGACTTTGAAGTGTTTCCGAAGTCGTTGGTTGTGTCTCGTTTCGTCTGAAGTCGTTTCAGAGAAGACGGAGGTGTTGGAGAAGAGGTTCAAACAACCTGAATGAGTAGAAACGATGACGCAATGAGCAACATCTGGGTTTCCATTCCTTCTTGATGGCCAGACTCAAACATCTTGGTTCATGAATGGCGCTACGTGAGGAAAATAACGAGGAACAGAAAGAACTGCGGTGGAAATCGATAAATACAACTGATTAATGCCACATTTATGACTTCTTTTTTAGGATTGCTTCAGCACGGCCAGAAAAAACAGGTGTTCGTTGTATAGAAGTCACGCCACCACATGCACGAGCTAGAAAAAACACAAAGCACATCAAAACCATGCAGCAATTCATAAAAACCTGATTTCACGGTTCATACAATGCTGCGTTCAATCTATCAAACGTTCAAGTGTTTTACTTTTTCTAATGATCGTCTGTTTTGTTGTTGTTTTCGTGGTACAAAAATCTCCAGTAGAAACTAGATCCAATGATATAAGTCCAATTGTATAGAAGTCTATGCTTTATGTGTTAGAGCTGCATTCTCTCTCTTGACCACCAGGAGGCAACTCCTCTGGTTGTATAGAAGTATATGCTTCATGTGTTGAAGCTGCGTTATCTCTCCTGACCACCAGGGGGCGACTCCTCTGGTTGTATAGAAGTCTCTGCTTCATGTGTCAAAGCTGCATTCTCTCTCCTGACCACCAGGGGGCTCCTCTGGTTGTATAGAAGTCTATGCTTCATGTGTTAAAGCTGCATTCTCTCTCCTGACCACCAGGGGGCGACTCCTCTGGTTGTATAGAAGTCTATGGTTCATGTCTTAATGATGCATTCTCTCTCCTGACGACCAGGGGGCGACTCCTCTGGTTGTATAGAAGTCTCTGTAATGACTCTGAGGTTTTATGTGTCATTAATAAACTTAAATACTTTTGGTGTTTGAGTTGCTAAAAACCTGAAAGCTCGGCCAGTGAAGACTTCAGGCACCTTTTTAAAAAAGGAAATAAAAAGGCTCTAACATCCACGACGGTTCCCTGTGTTTCAGAGTATTGAGCGGGAGGAGCCAATCGAGGTGGACCCCGCCCCCCCGCACGCCGGCCTGGAGAACGGACACGCCGCCGCTACAGGTAGGCCACGCCCACTGTTGTCTGAAGTTCTTTTATAGTTGCCGTCCGATAAAACTGTAGAGCAGGGGTGTCAAACTCATTTTAACCGTGGGCCACATCAGCGTCATGGCTGCCTCTTAAAGGGCCGGTGTAACTGAAACATAGAAATATAGTACATAAGAAAATGTCTCTAGTATTATAACATACATCTATTTAATTAGAAAACTTCAAAATAATAGCATAGGATATTTTAGTATAAACGACTCCAACATATTGGTAAATAACTCTTTGCATTTGATTATTGTTTATTGGTGTAGAAATATTGTACATTAGAACATGTCTCTCGTATTATAACATAAATTCATTAAATTTGAAACCTTCAAAATAAAAGCACGGGATATTTTAGTATAAACTACTCCAACATATTGTTAAATAACTCTCTTTGCATTTGATTATTGCTTATTGGAGTGTAGAACTATTGTACATCAGAACATGTCTCTAGTATTATAACATGAATCCATTACATTTGAAACCTTCAAAATAAAAGCGCGGGATGTTTTTCTTACATTTCTTTAAGAAAAGGTGATCACATGTCTTTCAAGCCGCCAGGGGGCCAAATAAAATGAGGTGGCGGGCCAAATTCGGCCCGCAGGCCTTATGTTTGACACCTGTGCTGTAGAGTGTGAGCGAAACCCCCTTTTACGTTACCTAATGGTCATCGAAGTTTCAGTTTGGTCATTTTGACGTGTTACTGCGCTAGCAGAACATTCGGAGTCGGTCCAGGGGAAGACGTCTCCGCCGCCCAACGACTTCCCCCACGAGCACACGGCCCCCGTCGCCATGAGGATGCCCCACCTCCCCATCACCGCGACGACCAAGACGGCGGAAGTGAAGGGCCCCGACTCTCCTGGCAGCCCCGCCGGCTCTCGTTCCTCGCCGGTCTCAGAGGCCTCGGCTGCCGGCCAATCGGCTGCCAGCACCAACCAGACCCAACCGATAGAGGAGTGTCCAGTCCAACCGGGTGATGCAATAAGTACATAAGTCCTATTCCACATTCTTTTGATAGATTTTGCCAAACTGCAGTTCTTCAAATGACCACTCGAGGCTGGGAGACCCTCATGTTAAAATAAATAAACATGTTTACAGCTTGGTTCCTATAGCTAATATCCTCATTCATGACGGTAAGGGGGGGTAGATTTGTATTTAACTAGCCCGTTTTAATTATAATATATTTATACTATATTAATATATTATATAATATATAGAAATTATATTATTTATTATATTAAATTCTATCAAGTTTTAATTGATTTTTATTTAACTCGCCTGTTTGAATTATATTATATTAATATTATATATAATATATATATACTAATTATATCAAGTGTTAAATACTTTTTGTTTAACTCCCCAGTTTGAATTATATAATATGTATATGATATAATATATATTAATTATATTATTAATGAAATTATATTAATTATTTATATTAATTAATTATATTTAAATAAGTTGAGTGACAGGTGGGTTTTTCCTTGGCCGCCACTTGGCCTGTTTTAAGCAGTGTTGTTGTTGTTGTTGTTGCAGCATTATATACTCACAACAATCCCATTTCCTTTTATTTTCTCCTCCTTCATTGTCGTCAGTCTCTTCCACGTGGGCTGCGACGCCCATCCGAGCTCTGGGATCCCCTCGGCCTCAAGGTGAGCCGAGCTCCCGGAGACGCGCGGCGTCCACGAGACTCACGGCGTCCACGAGACTCACGGCGTCCACGAGACTCACCGCTGTTTGTCTTTTGCAGAGAAAGCCGCGGCGGCCAGGTCCGTGACGTACTCGGGGCTTTCGCCGCACGACAGGTGAGCGGACGGCGACCCGTGAAACCTTCTTCTGTGCGGGTCGGGCGACGAAGCGTTCTGACCCTTTGACCCCGTCGCCGTAGAGACGGTGAGGTGGGCGGCGACCAATCCTTCGGGCGGGTCGTGGAGAGGAGGCGGGAGCTGGTGAGGTCTCAGACTCTGCCGAGGAACATCGGCGCTCAGGCTCGCCGATCCATCTTCGAGAGGCTGGACCCCGAAGCTGGCAACAGGTGAACGTGGCGTGCT
This sequence comes from Pseudoliparis swirei, assembly GCF_029220125.1. NCBI lineage: Eukaryota > Metazoa > Chordata > Actinopteri > Perciformes > Liparidae > Pseudoliparis > Pseudoliparis swirei. The sequence continues at coordinate 2,143,252 of NC_079407.1, forward strand.
GCCTTCAGGGTCATGCTGCCTTCATGCTGCCTTCAGGGTCATGCTGCCTTCAGGGTCCTGAGTTAGGTCAGGGGTGTCAAACTCATTTTCACCGTGGGCCACATCAGCATCATGCCTCTTAAAGGGCCGGTGTACATTAGAGCATTTCTCTAATACTATAACATAAATCCATTTAATTTGAAACCTTCAAATTAAAAGCACGGGATATTTCAGTATAAACTACTCCAACATCTTGTTAAATAACTCTCTTTGCATTTGATTGTTTATTTGAATGTAGAAAACTGTACATTAGAACAATTCTCTAATATTATAACATAAATCCATTCAATTTGAAACCTTCAAAATAAAAGCGCGAGATTTTACTTACATTTCTTTAAGAAAAGGTGATCACATCTCCTTCAAGCCGCCAGGGGCCCCATAAAATGAGGTGGCGGGCCAGATTGGGCCCGCGGGCCTTGTGTTTGACCCCTGTGTGTTAGGTTAACCCTTTAAGTGTATTGTAACCCCGTGCTCCTGCTCATGCAGTCGACCCAAGCCGGTGGAGTCCAAACCCACGCTGAAGCGCTCCCAGAGCTTCGGGGTGTCCAGCGCCAGCAGCATCAAACAGATCCTTCTGGAGTGGTGCCGCTCCAAGACCGTCGGCTACCAGGTACCGTCCCGCCCGGCAACCAGGTCCAACGTGCTCGCCGCCTATTTGAAGCCATAACTACCAACATTTGGTCCATTTGTTACAACAGGGTTCGCTCAAAGAACAAGTCGACGTACGCTCTCATACTCGCACATTTTCCGTGCACCTTCACTGAAAAGACATACATGTTTATTCTTTTAATCTAAACTATTGTCTCATTCATTTGAGTCATTTAAGGTTATTTACAGTATGATTTGGAATTCTCACTGTTAGATAAATTAAATGTTTTATCACTTTTTTATGTTTACAACCAGATTTCACGAAATGTTTGGTCATGGAAATGTGGTTTAAAGTCCTGGAAGGTCCTGGAATCCATTGGTCAACATGTGTTTGGACCCTGTTAGAAGCTACTCCTCTTCCTGGATCGTCATGGCATCACATGCTGGTTATTTTAGAGAGAGAGAGAGAGTAAGAGAGAAAGGGAAGGAGAGAGAGGGGGGGGGGTATCCATCCGATGACTTGTATTATTTTATTAAATAAGCCCTGACCCAGATCTCCTCCCCCGTCCTCAGAACACGGCGCTGCAGAACTTCTCGTCCAGCTGGAGCGACGGGCTGGCGTTCTGCGCCCTGGTGCACTCCTTCTTCCCCACGGCGTTCGACTACAGCTCGCTGTCGCCCGCCGACCGCCAGCACAACTTCGAGCTCGCCTTCGGGACCGCAGAGTGAGCGGGAATAAAATATTATTATTATTATTTAACCGGGAACAGTTTGAAAAGAAAACTGCTGTTTTTTTAGGGTGTATTTCCCAGAATGTAACCTATTTAAAAATATCTAGATATATCTTTAAAAATATATATATTAAAAACATATACAAAGAAATATATATTTATGTATATATATGAATAAAAAATAAAACATATATATTAAAAATAAATATATAAAAAATATATATTTTTAATATTACGGTACATTTGCTAAAAAGGGTATATATATATATATATATATATATATGTGTGTGTGTATATGTCCAGGGCAGATATCCCTCTCCCATCATCACGAGCTGATTAGATGATCAATAAAAAAAACTAATCAGCAGACATTGTAAATAATAGACCAATTATTCAAGTCATTTTTTTAATATCATCAAAAAATACAAATATTTAACATTTTGAACAGCTGGTTTTAGGTTTTTTAACACAATTAAATGTAAAAAATAAAAAGGTCTGTAAGCAAGCACACATAAAAAAATCAAATATGTATATATATATATATATATTTAAATTTTTTTTTTTCATGTATATATATATACAGGACTGTCTCAGAAAATTAGAATATTGTGATAAAGTTCTTTATTTTCTGTAATGCAATTAAAAAAACAAAAATGTCATGCATTCTGGATTCATTACAAATCAACTGAAATATTGCAAGCCTTTTATTCTTTTAATATTTAATAATTTTTTAATTGCATTACAGAAAATAAAGAACTTCATCACAATATTCTAATTTTCTGAGACAGTCCTGTATATATGAATAAAAAATAAAATATATATATTAAAAATAAATATATAAAAATATATATCTTTTTAATATTACGGTACATTTGCTAAAAATGGTATATATATATATATGTGTGTGTATATGTACAGGACTGTCTCAGAAAATTAGAATATTGTGAAGAAGGTCTTTATTTTCTGTCATGCAATTAAAAAAAAAAAAATGTCATGCATTCTGGATTCATTACAAATCAACTGAAATATTGCAAGCCTTTTATTCTTTTAATATTGCTGATTATGGCTTACAGCTTAAGAAAACTCAAATATCCTATCTCTAAATATTAGAATATCATGAAAAAGTATACTAGTAGGGTATTAAACAAATCACTTGAATTGTCTAATTAACTCGAAACACCTGCAAGGGTTTCCTGAGCCTTGACAAACACTCAGCTGTTATAAATCTTTTTTTTACTTGGTCTGAGGAAATATTACAATTTTATGAGATAGGATTTTAGAGTTTTCTTAAGCTGTAAGACATAATCAGCAATATTAAAAGAATAAAAGGCTTGCAATATTTCAGTTGATTTGTAATGAATCCAGAATGCATGACATTTTTGTTTTTTTAATTGCATTACAGAAAATAAAGAACTTTATCACAATATTCTAATTTTCTGAGACAGTCCTGTATGTATATGTCCAGGGCAGATATCCCTCTCACATCATCACAAGCTGATTAGATGATCAATAAAAAAATCTAATCAGCAGACATTGTAAATAATAGACCAATTATTCAAGTCATTTTTTTAATATCATAAATAAATACAAATATTTAACATTTTGAACAGCTGGTTTTAGGATTTTTAACACAATTAAATTGAAAAAATAAAAAGGTCTGTAAGCAAGCACACACATAAAAAATCAAATATGTATATATATATATATATTTCTTCAATATCTTTCAGAGAAGGTGATCACATGTCTTTCAAGCCGTCAGGGGGCCACAAAAAATGACGTGTCGGTACGATTCAGCCTTATGTTTGACACATGTGCACTAAAGCAACCTGAAAACGATGACCTCTGACCTCTGACCTCTGACCTCTCTGCAGAGCGAAGGCCGGCTGCGACCGGCTCATCGAGGTGGAGGACATGATGGTCATGGGTCGGAAGCCGGACCCCATGTGCGTCTTCACCTACGTGCAGTCGCTCTACAACCACCTGCGCAAGTTCGAGTGAAGCCTCTCCGCCTCTCCTCCACTTCCGGTTGAGTCACACTGTGGGCGGAGCTCCGGCAGAAGGCGCTTTGTCACAGACCGGCACCGCCCCCTGGCGGCGGAGCGGTGAACGTGCCGTCCACACGCTGCAGGAGGAGGAGCGCCCGCGAGGCTCAGTGCGCATGTGCAGACGCACAGGACTTTGACTCGCGGTGTGTCTCCTGATGCAATGAAGACACGCGCACACACACACGCGCACACACACACGTCCGGGTCGGTTCTTTGTGTGTAGTTGAGATATTAGTCTTTATTATCTTTATAAAAGTGTGTTTTAACTTTTTAATATTTGCACCAACAGGAAGTGAAGCGTCGTGTTAGAGATGAAGCCGAGCACACAGTGAATATAATAACATGACGTCACGTGTTGTGATTGATGCTGTGACCTTTGGGTTTGGAGATGTTGAGATATATGGAAAATTAAATCAATAAATTGTACAGTTTGACATCTAAATGTGGACATTATCTTCCTTAATGGGCATTGAAGATGTAGATATTTATCTTTTTTTATATATATATATACATATATATAAATAAATATCTAGATCTATGTGTATATATACATATATATAAATATATATATATTTATTTGTTTATCTGTTTTAGCAGCCTCTTAAAAGTATAAATAAAAGTATAAATAAAAGATCTTTCAGGAATAGATGATGTCATCCGGAGCTGTTGGATTACATTTGACCTACTTTTGAAACTTCTGTGGAATTATTTCGATGGCCAGTTTATAAAGATGTAAATATTTAATGAGTCTAACAAACAAAGTTTATTTTTTAATTTTGATGTAATAACAAAATATACATGATGCAGGGTGTTGTGGGTGCTCAGGGTGCTGGTGGGTTCAGGGTGCCCCCCCTGATCTGACGCCGGAATAAGAAGAGGTCCCTCCTCCTCCTCCTCTTCCTCCTCCTCCAGTGAGTCGTGGTCCTGTTCGTGTCACACAGACCTGATGGATTTTAAAACGTTATTTGAAGAAGAAGATGATGAAGATCTATACAAAGGTAAAAATATCATTCAGATTCAAGCAACTGAATTAATTCGTTTTATTACATTTTTTATGTAACTTTAGCCAATGTGACACGTTTGATGGAAAACGTCACAGTGAATTAAAAAAATTAAAACATATATATATATTTATATATATTTATTTATTTATATATATACTTATATACATGAAAATAAAAAATGAAAACATGTAAATATATATATTTATATAAATATATATATATTTATATATTTACATTCTTTATTTTATTTATATACATATATATACATTTATTTATTTATATATACTTATATATATACATGAAAATAAATAATGGAAACATGTAAATATGTATATTTATATATAATTATATATATAATTATATATATATTTATATATATACATGTATTTACATTTTTTATTTTTTATTTAGACATATATATTATATTTATATGTATACATGTAGACATGAAAATAAAAATGGCCTCAAATGTAAAATAAAAAACAAACATTTTGTTTAACAGTGTGTACGTTTTTTTAATTTTTATAAGCTGCTCAATATTTATTTATATATTTATCTCGCTGCGTTTCCATCTTAAACAATTAAAAGTAATTATTTAAATGTCCTTTCCCTCTAAAGCTATGTTACAGTATTTATTATTGATTCATTTACTTGTTTTTTGTTGTTGTATTTATTATTTATTTATTCACTATTCCTTTTTTAATTTACTATATATTTATTTATTACTCGTCATATTTAAATGCGATCTGCTCTGATTGGTCCCTTGAGCACCAGCCCGCTCGCAGAGCGCGGTGTCCCCCCCGGACCCGGACCGACCCGGTCCCATGGGGGGCCAGAGGAAGAGGAAGCGGACCATCTTCAGCCGGGCCCAGCTGGCCGAGCTGGAGCGGGCCTTCGCGGGGACCCCGTACCCGGACATCACGCTCAGGGAGCGGCTGGCCGCGAGCACGCACCTGCCCGAGAGCAAGATCCAGGTGAGACTCCCAGGGGGAACCAGGACCCAGTAGGACCCAGTAGGACCCTTTATTAATATTTACATGATCCTCACGAGCCACAGGGGGCACCAGAACCAACACTACCACTTTAGTCCACAGGGGGCACCAGAACCAACACTACCACTTTAGTCCACAGGGGGCACCAGAACCAACACTACCACTTTAGTCCACAGGGGGCACCAGAACCAACAATACCACTTTAGTCCACAGGGGGCACCAGAACCAACACTACCACCTTAGTCCACAGGGGGCGCCAGAACCAACACTACCACTTTAGTCCACAGGGGGCACCAGAATCAACACTACCACTTTAGTCCACAGGGGGCACCGGAACCAACACTACCACTTTAGTCCACAGGGGGCACCAGAACCAACACTACCACCTTAGTCCACAGGGGGCGCCAGAACCAACACTACCACTTTAGTCCACAGGGGGCACCGGAACCAACACTACCACTTTAGTCCACAGGGGGCGACAGAACCAACACTACCACTTTAATCCACAGGGGGCGCCAGAACCAACACTACCACTTTAGTCCACAGGGGGCACCAGAACCAAAACTACCACTTTAGTCCACAGGGGGCGACAGAACCAACACTACCACTTTAATCCACAGGGGGCGCCAGAACCAACACTACCACTTTAGTCCACAGGGGGCACCAGAAACAACACTACCACTTTAGTCCACAGGGGGCAGCAGAACCATGATGACAGGAATGAAAACGTTCTTTTCTTCTCAGGTGTGGTTCCAAAACAGAAGAGCCAGAATTATCAAGACCGTGAGGCTCCCCAAGTCCACCAGGCCCGCCCCGGGAGGTAGAGGCGCTGCTGTTCCGTCCCCCGGGCCCGTGACCTCCACCGCCCTGGCGGAAATATTCAGACCCGATCCGAACCACGCCTGCGAGGACGTCCCGCAGATCTACGCCGACTGGATCCAGATCTACGGCCACACCGCCTCATCGCCGCCATCTTCCTCCAAACTCTCGGAGCCTCGTCTGTGGGAGGAGGACCAGCACCAGCACCACCAGCACCACCAGCACCACCACCACCACCAGCAGCACCTGGGCCCGGCGCCCCCCGGGTTCCTCCCTGGTTCCCTCCCTCAGCCCGGCAGCAGGCCTCCTCTCCACCCGGCCTCCACCCGGTCCTACCAGACCTTCAGGACCTTCAGACCCCAGAGCGAGGCTCCTTCTGGGGCCCGTCCGGCCGCGTTCGGAGGAGGCGGAGCCGTTGCAGGTGGAGGTCACACCTCTGTGGACCAGGTGGTTCCTTCCCACCCTCAGCCGGTGTACTGGGAGGTGGCTCAGGGCCAGGGACACCACCAGCACCAGCACCAGCACCAGAACCAGCACCAGCCCCACCCGCACACCTCCATGGGCTACATCTCAGACCTGATCTACAACGCCGCCGTCGTCACCAACTTCCTGGAATACTGATCTGGGAACTGTTCTTAAACTCAACTCCTTTGTTTCCAGCGCCAACTGTTCCTCAAACATCTGTCTCCAGTTGTTGTTGTTGTTGTTGGCGGTTTTCGTCTTTTCGTGCTATTTATTACATTTCTGGCTCAGTTTCTTACTTTTAGACATAAATTTAAACCATTTTAAACTTTGCTTGTGCTTCAGATTTATTGGCTGTATGTAGAGCATCTTCAATGCATTTTTAAAATGCATATAAACAAATAAAATACAAGAGATGTTTTTGTTTTACAATCTGTGTTTACGAGCGTTTCTCCTTCATTTAAAGAGACAGTACACCCCGAAAATACACAAATGTCCACTTACCTATTTATCAATGTAGATTGTTTAAATGTTTTGTTTTGGGAGACTAAAGGGTGACAATATTTCACACATCAAACTATTTACAGCAATATTACGTATAAAATTTTGTTGAAATTGTAGAGTTTATTCTCCCTTGATGTTGATGAAGAAACCATTTTATTTTAAATAGTTTCATTTTTAAATGATTTTTATAAATCAGTAATTGGACTTTTGTGCAATGTGATTCTTTTAAACATTTTTAAATATTAATTTATTTAAAAATGTTTAAGTTACAGTATAATAATAATAACAATCAATCATTTTACTTTTGTGCAATGTGAGACTATTTAGTTTTTTATTTAATATTAATTAATTTAATTTTTAAAATGTTACAGTTTAAAAACATAACGACAAAGAAAAACACAGCAAACAAAGAAAGAACAACACACAAACATTATCATGTCTTATCAGATAAAATAAAACTCCGAGGCACAAAGTTATTTTCCTGTTCTATTTCATCCTTCCTGACCGCCAGAGGCGGTGCTTAGCACTGGATATCTTCCGTCTTGCGCATAGCAGGTCGAGTATTAATAACAACAAAGTCACCGTGACCTCGGATGACCCGCCCACCGGGTATAAGTTCCGGTGTCATCCCGAGATCAGTTCTTTTTCATCTTCTCGCAAACGCAGGCATCAGCTAAGGCTGAAGTTTAACTGAAGCTCGTCGCGGGGAGCCTTGTGACCAAATGGTCGGAGTTGCGATCCGCCGCCTCCAGAGGCTGCGACGAGCTCTCCTCCTCGGAGGAGGACGCTATGCTTTCACGGCGGTCCGCGTGGAGGACCGGAGAACGCACGAGTCTTTTTCGGTCTTCACCAGAGCGCCTTCACCGCGAAGCTTCAATCGGGTGAGATCGAATACAATTGTTGCCTATGACGGCATATCCCACAGGAGCAGAGCTCGCCCTGCTAACTGTGTGCTAACGGGAGCACGTCCGCCGGTGCTGCTACACCGCCGACCGCCTCTGTAGCGATTGAGATAGCGTGTGTGTTGACTTTGGTAGCATTGCCGCCGTGCATAGCTAGCAGAGTGTGTCCACTCAGGCTAACGGAGCCTACGCTAAATCCGACAGCTACTTCCTGTTCCACAGGACCTCGGCCCAAGTAGTGGAGCGCTCTCGCTCAGGCTACTGGTGGGCGATTACAGCGCTAACGTCCCCAAGGGGACTCCGAGGCCGGATGACCGGTGCCCTCGAGCCCAGTCGGTTCTCAGGTGACCATTTTACCGTGCTTACTACACGGCAACTCCCCCTCATATGTCATACTTGACTACAGCCTCAGTGATGCTTCGCTGCAGGCATGTGCACTTACGTCGAGAGAACCTGGGCGCCTAATGCTCTCCAGGGTTCAGACCAGCTGTTTGGCCGGCGCAGGCACCCTTGTCGGAGGCATGTAGGAACAACCTCCCTACTGTCCCAGTGAAATCAGGGGACCTGCTCTACAGGCGCACGGTGCAGGACCGTGTCCACACCCCGCAGACTCAGGGGCGCCACATCTTGACTTTCTCAGGCTGAGCCCAGCAGACATCCTTCGTGTGGTCTCCAGAGGAGATCGGCTCATGTCTGTCGACTTAAGGGAGGCCTTTTGTCAGGCTCCTAGAATGCTTCACAGACGGTTGCTCTGTTATGCTTTCCAAAACCGTTATTCCCAGGCTTCTTCCATGTGGACTTCCCCAGGAGTTTCTACAAAAGGGCATTACTGCCGCCCTGCAATCACCAGGGCGTGAGGAAACTGCCATCCTGGACGATCTGGCTGATATGTGCGCCATACCCATTTAGGGCCACACAGTGCAGTACTTGCACTCTCTCACGCCGCCCGGTTGGGCCTTCGTGAACAAACAACTGTCTGAGCCATTCTCAGAGCATAACCCTTATTGGTGTAGCTCTAGATGCAGCAACTAAGCGGGCCTGGCCGTCACTCAGACAGGTGGACAGCATCCTCTGCAGCCTTCCTCTCTGAGGGGCAGATGGCTGTCTTTATCCTCTTCTTGCCTATCGGGTAAATTGACAGCTGCATCAGCTGTCTTACACTCTTTCTCACGCTGCCCGGTTGGGCCTTCGTGAACATAAAGAGTTTTCTGAGCCATTCTCGGAGCATAACCTTCATTGGTATAGCTCTAGATGCAGCCACTAAGTGGGCCTGCCCGTCACTCAAGCAGGTAGGTACTCTGAGGGGGCAGGCAGTGGTCTTTTATCCCTTTTTTCCTTGCCTATGGGGCAAATGCTTGGGCTGCTGTCGCGGCGCCCTTCGCATGGAGGGCCTAACAGCCTTCGCCAGGCCACAGGCACAAGATGGGGGTCACAGTGGTGCCCTCAGCTCTATCCCCGTAGAGGGTGAGAGCATACCCGTCAGAGGGTATCCCCAGGGAAGGGGTCCGCCCCACCGGGAGGTCGCCACAGCAGACTCCCGCCTCTCAAGGTGGGGCGCAGTCTGGCGGTACAGGACTTCCAGAGGACAGTCTATTCGCGACACTTGGGTCTGGAGCCACAGGCCATGCACCTAGCGCTCAAACAGTTCCTGCCATACTTGGGAGGGAATAGGTACTTGTTGGGCGAGACATCGCCTCAACCACGTGTTGGCTTGAACCTCCAGGGGCCTCTAGGGCGGCAGAGCTGCTACGAAGCTCCCGTGCCCTTCTGATTTTTCTTACTCCGGTAACCCTTCACCTGACCAATTGTCGGGCGAGGTAGCGACCAGGAGAACGGAACCAGGGCGTTCCCCACATTTCCGCTGATCTTGCCAACTACTCGGGGTCTTCAACAGGGCCACCGAATTTTGCTGGTGGCCCCCTTGCGTCCAGCCAGGACTTGGTTCCCCTGGCTGCACAGACTTCGCTGTGAGACGCCACGGTGCCTCGCTGACATGCGGGACCCCTAGCACAGCTAGATGGTGGGACCTGCCATCCCGGCCGTGCCCAACAAAGGGCTTGGCCGCAGGAGAGCAGAAGCAGCTGAACAGAATCAGTCCAGAGGACTATTCTAAATGCCGGAGTGCCATCCGCTCACGAGACGTGCAGACCGAAGCCGCTTCCCGACCAGCGGACGGAGGGACCCAGTACGGTGCCTCGTGCCTACGGTACTCACGCCTCCGTCATCCCTTCTAGTTAAGGGCATGTCTGCCTCTATCCTGAGGGCCTACATAGCTACCATTTCAGGGCAGCATGCTAAAGCTGACAATGATGCGGAACAGCCACAAGCTGGTGTCCTCTTCATAAGGAGGGCCTCAGTGACTATCCCTGAGCCCCCCGAGGGCTCCTCCAGGGACTTGCCCAGGGTACTGGACACCCTATGCTCGCCTCCCTTGGCAGAGGCAGGGCTGTGGTTGCGCCGGCAAAGACCTTTCATCCTTGCCATAACTGCGGCAGAGCAAGTAAGCAAGCTACACGCCCTGTCGGTCAATGAGCCTTGTCTGAGGGGAACTCAGAGGGCTCGGGTGTCACACTGCAGCCTAAAGCAGTGGCTTCCCCAAAGGTGCTGGCACGCTCGGGTCTCAACCAGCCAGTCCAGCCTGCACAGCTTGACCACCATAACTAGTCAGTTAGGGTGGATCTAAGAAGGGCTATGCCACTGCAGAACAGTGCCTGTTCCACTAGATAGTGGGGGCCATTGCCTGTGCATAGGTGGTGAACGTCCGTGCTCTGCCATCCAGAGCAGGGTGTTGTTCTACCAACCGTTTCCCACATCACGGGCGACCCTGAGAGGTATGCCCGTAGGGAATATAGGTGCATATGTATGCAACAGCCTCAGGGCATCAAGCACATTCACCAGAGACTACAGAGTGAACGGAACACCCTCCATGCATTGCAGGTGGTCCAAATCCTCTGCTTGAGTCATATGAGGTAGTTTCCTTGGGATTCCTCGTGACTCTGTTGGTATAAGTCATCCAGTGCTAAGCACCGCCTCTGGCGGTCAGGAAGGATGAAATAGAACGCAAGTTAAGTATGTAACTATGGTTCTATGAAACCTGGATGACCGCCAGAGTTCTTAGTCACCGGAATCTCGTGAGTTCGCGAGAAGATTCCAGAGAACTGATCTCGGATGACACTGAACTTATACCCGGTGGGCGGGTCATCCGAGGTCACGGGTGACTTTGTTGTTATTAATACTCGACCTGCTATGCGCAAGACGGAAGATATCCAGTGCTAAGCACCGCCTCTGGCGGTCATCCAGGATTCATAGAACCATAGTTACATACGTAACTTGCGTTTTCGTGACACAAATTCTTTCAGCTGTTTATTGTTCTCGTGGCTCGTTGTAAAGCCTCGGTGTTATCTGCAGAGCATCCTGATTAAAATGTGAAGATACGACAGAAATAATTAGATTCTGAGTCAAAATATATATTTTTGATACTGTAAGTATGAGAATTTGTGCGTGTGTGTTTGGGGGGGAGGATAAGAAGTAAATATTAAAGCCAGAGCTCAGGGTCTTTCAGTTTACAGCAGCTGTAATTCTGCCTGGATTTAAGTTTGGAAATATTACATTAGCGCTAATATATATAAAATACAGAGGCAAGTATGACAGAGATCTCTGCATATCATAATCATCTTTAATACCGAATAATCTTTCGTTAAACCTTTAATCTGGGTGTCAAATCTCAGATCTTAGGGAGATACTTTTTATTTATTTTTTGTAGTTACATCTTTTTAATCTGATAGGAAGAGGAGGATGCGGGATAGTTTACCGAAAAAGATAATATTATTATTAATACAAAATAAATGAATGTGGAGGATCAGAGGAAACAGATCCGGCGTTATGAAATAAGACTCGTGGTGTTATTGCTCTTCAAATCATGATTTTTGGGGGTTTTCGGCCTCTTTAATTCACTTTAAAATGAAAAATCAGTACATCTGTCACACAAAAATACAAACACGTCAGACAAGATGAAATAATTGTATTTATAATTATAAATAAATAAGAAATATCATTTTTGATTGAATAAGAAAAACACAAAAGGAGGCGTCTGTCTCTCCTTCGACCACGAGGTCGGTGGTTCCATTCCCCGACCGGACGGTCCGCACACGTCCGAGTGTCTTCGAGCGAGGCGTTCAAGGTCCTCCCCAGAAGTTTCGGTACACGAACATTGAAGTGGAACGTCAGATAAAGTATTTTTTGTATACAAAGATGTTCAGTCGTCGTGAAGCGTCGCTCTGAGGATTCTCTCATCTTTCGTTCCACCGAAGAATAAATAATCTTTTTTTTAAAAAGCGTAAAGGTCGTCGTTCCTACGGCTCCCCCATCTCGCCCTCCATGGTCCGGACCAACACGTACAGCTCGGCGAGCCCCACGACGGACGCAGCGATCACCGCCGCGATGACGCGCTGGAAAACAAACAAACAAACAAAGGTCAGTTATAGGGGAAAACAAACAAAGGTCAGTTTTAGGGGAAAACAAACAGTGAAGCGTCCTAGAGTTCAGGTTCGTAAATGTAAGTAACAATATGTTATACATATCATAATAATCTACTTATATGTGCACGTATATGGTTGTTTACACGTGAAGATAAAAATAGTCGTGAGCCGATAACATGGCCGACATCTGGACAGGGGAAGCGTGTGATTGGCTGGCGGCCGCTCACCGCCCCGGTGTCCGTGAACAGGTACTGACTGCCCAGGTAGGAGCAGGCGAACGCAGCGACCACCGTGACCAGGAAGTTAAACACGGTCGCCACCACCGCCTTCACCGACCGCACTGGAGGGGGGGGAGGAGGAGGAGAAAATAAAGAAGAAGAAGAACAAAAAGTAGAAGGAAAAGTAGAGGAAGAACAAAAACAACAAAATTAAGAAGTAGTATTTTTTTTGCTCACCGCATTTATAACTCCGCCTCTAATCGCCACAATGGTGGTTATATAATAACAATATTATTATTATAATTTTAAAAACTCACTTTCTCGTCCAAAGTCTGCCAGCGTTCCACTGCGTCGGATCTCCTTAAGACAAAAAGAAAAATATTCATCACATAGAAAATCAATGAAGAACATGCGTGAGAATCTCTCCACGTGTTCTACGTTCAGACGTGGTTACGTAACCGTGACGCTCGCACGGCGTGACGTCACACCTGGGCGCGGCGTGACGTCACGCCTGGGCGCGGCGTACCTGCGTGTTGACGTTGCGTGTGATCCGGCTGTATTCCTCGTTGGCCAGTTTGACTTTGATCCGCTCCAGACGGGCGACCAGCGCCGGGTTCTGAGGGAGGAAAGACCGGGTCAGCGTCAGCTGGCGTCAAGGCTCGTGGGTGACGTTTCCCACGGTCTGTGAAGGCAACAGGTAGAACTCACCCTGGGCGGGGTCACGACCTCAGGCAGGTGCAGCGAGCCGCCGTCCAACAGCTCGTGCAGGTGGAAAGGATGGCCTGCAGGGAAATATATTAACATTATTAATGGCTACTAGTTGGTTCTACTGCAGAACATTATGGCAGGAAGATATATATATCTATAATATTGATAATAGCACATACAACTGTACTCTTAATGATATAATATGAAGTACTGCAGTTTAAATAAATATTTACTTTATTAATCTAGCAATTCGGTAAGCAATCAAATCTAAAATATTCACAATATATCAATAATAATAAGAAAAATACACAATATATTACACACATATTTAATTTACTTAACAAAGCAAATAAAACAACAACGCATAGATGAAATGCTGCGTTTCTTTACTTGTTGAGGGGAAATAGACAGTGCATTCTCTTTTCTACCTCTGATATATATATATTTAAATGTGAATACTGTTATAAGTTATTTTATTTTTAAAAAGACCTTTGTCCTGGAGGTATTTCTGCAGCGTCCTCGCCGCCCGAAAGGACAGAACCGTCGGCTCTGGTTTCCCGAGAGTCGCCTCCAGTTCATCTCTCAACCTTTCGGGCAGACTCGAGTCCTTCTTCTCCAACAGCTCCGTCAACGTGTCTCTGAATTTATCCCCGAGGACGAACGCAGAAGCCATGTTGATAAAAATCCTCTCTGAATCCGGAAGTGGGGTTTTAAGCGACCGTAGTTCGTCTCGTGACAACGATGACGTTTTAGCTCACGTGACCGACTGCGGAAATATATATAATATTATTGGGCTTTTTAAAAATGTATTTTGTTTTACCTAATCTCTTTTATAATATATGTAAACTGCTTATAGTTAATAAAAAGGGGGAAATAAGGTTTTATTCCATATTCAACTCGAATGTTGGTCACGTTCCTTCGATGCCTTCAAGGACTTCTCTGAAGCTCCAATAGTGGAGCTTCTTTTTTTTTAAACAGGCGTAACGTTCAATATAAATATGGCGAAAGCAGTTTGATGTCAAACTAAGCTAGTTTTTAGACTATATTTTTCACTTAAAATCAATGGGAAATTATGTTTGATTCAACATTCAACTCAAATGTTGGTCACGTGAGGTCTTCCGATGCATTAAAGTCTCCTCTTGAGCTTCAATGGCGAAAGCAGTTTGATGTCAAACTAAACTAGTTTCTAGAAAATAAATATCACTTAAAGTATTTTTATGAATCGCATTTCAGATCAGTGCGCTTGAAAAACACATAAGCCACCTTAAGAGATTCCGCCTGATCAGAAAAGATCAGAACAATTCAAGTTTAGCATAAAGTTTCGTTAAATACGACCCTCTTCGTCGGTCCCTGAACGCAGCGCCGTTACACCGTCCGCCGTCAAAGCGAGCGTACGTGTACGTGCGCGTGCCCGCCTGTGCTCTCGGCTGTAAAGATGGCGGCCTGCGCGTTGCGCCGAGGCTTTCTCAGCGCGGTCAGTAAATACAACAAGCACGCGCACAGAATCCTGAGCGCCGTTGACGGGCTCGAGGGGTTCCGACCGCGGGTCCAATGCCGCGCCTGCGCACTACCCGGCGGCGTCCAGCAGCAGCGGCTCATGTCGTCACGGTAAGCGCGCGCTCCCGGAAAGATGGCGGCCCTCAAAGACGCGATGACAGCTGCCTCGAGACGGAGCACGTGACCTCGGCGCGTGTTTTGATCGCCGCCTCCCGGCTGGTCCTTAAATTATTTAAATTATTATTAATCCTCGTGGAGTATTGTCACCCGTTAAAGTAGTAAAACGATCTTTAAGATATCTAACATGCTGGTGTTTCTATCTATACGTGAATTTATGCAGTTTATTGTTTGTTTTTGTTGTATTTAAACACTTATTATTCACTAAATAGTACTTTATGTACGCACTTTTACTGTAAAAACTGTTTAATTAAATGTATTATATATGCAGTCTTTAAACCTTGTTATTTAACTAAATAGCACTTTTATACACACTAATACTGTAAAATATTGACTTATAATTATTTTTTAAACTAACATTATACTACTCATTATTTTTTGCTTCAGTCCTACCACAATGGGCCTTTTTTTCATTACCTTATTGACATAAATATTTCCTGTTCGTGGCCACATTTCCTTATAAAATGACAACATATATTAATAATTAATTTGTATAAAACATGTAAAAAGTAAAGCGGAACACCTGCAGCCCTTATTCAGAATAGTCTATTAGTCTATTGGACAAGTAGGTTGCACATACATGGAATAAAACATGTATAGATTATGAAATATAAAGTGTATTTTAATAAGAAAAGAAAAGACGTGCAAAGGCGATGAAGGAAATTATCCTTTAGATGCGAGAGTCGCAGTATTGATCCTCCTAGTTACCTTTATTGTGCTTGACACGACAACACCCACAGAGGTGACCTTTCTGCATGGACAATGCGCCTTGTTGTTGTTGTTGTTGTGAGAGGAACAGGTGGATCTGTGTGTGTTTTTTAAGAAGTAGTCTGAGACTATAGTGAGATTATTTGTTGTTTACATGACGTCTGTGTGCCCCAGTTTGTGTTGTGTAATCTCATCTGCCGTCTCATTGCTGCCGACCTTTCCCCCCCGACGCGATGACAGCGCTAAAAGGTTGCGTGACTCGGCTCCCGTGCTTGTTGACAGTGAAGGTCGTTGACCCCGAGGTCGCCGCCGGCTGCAGGGCCTGAGACGTGTCGTCTAAATTTAGATCCGAGTCGTCTCCGCACAGGGTGGAGACTTTGGGGACTTTTGGTCTCTGTCGTGCTGCGTTCACATGCAATCGGACAAACCGCATTGCATGTTGGGCAGATGAGAGCGGGGCGGGGAAACGATGAGAGGCCGGAGGAGAATCAACACCGTCGGTTCGATGCTCTTCTGCTGAGCCGACAGTTTTAATCCAGAGACACGCCCCCTAACATCGCAATGCGCCAATAACTGCTATCAAGGATATAGATACATATTTATTTATATATATATATATATACATATATTTATTTATATAAAAATATATTTATTTATATGGATATAAATGTTTGTATAAATATTTTTATTCAGATATATAAATATGTAAATTTATATATATAAATATATTTATATATAAATATTTATAAAAAATTATATATATAAATATATATGTAAATGTTTATATTAATTCATAAAAAGTTATATTTATAATATACATATATATTTATAAATATTTCTAAGAATATATACTTAAATAAATATATAATTATAAAATATATATTTATAAATATATATATAAAAATGTAAATAGATGTACAAATTGATATCTAAATATATATTTATAATTTAAATTGCTGGAACAAAGACGCGTAACGTCAAGGCGACTACATATGAAATATATAAACGTCTCCCTCCTCAACGCGAGTGATTTACAGAGCTGACGTTTATATTCTGACGCAGACGGAGAAGAAAATAAGCACATTTGATTTCATCTGTAAACAACATACAAATCATGTTGTTGTTCTTACACAATGATAATAAAATGACTTTAACCCAACCTGCAGTGTGATATTAAATCCCGCTGTCCACACATACACGTCGGTAATCCCTCGCTCTTCATCTCTGTCGGGAAGATTAGCTTTGAGCAAGTATGCCTGTTATTTACATGAAGGGACCAGCTGTTGTCAGTGATATTTACTGTGTGTGTGTGCAGAGATTAGAATGATATTCCTCTTGTTTACATCTGAAAATTCGAGGTTTTTATTCAATCTTGTCAAAGTTGTGATTGAGTTTTCCCGTTAAAGAGATGAATGTAAATCCTGAAGCCGCTTTCCTTGTTCAGGAATTTGTTTTGATCTCAGTCCCCAACCTGTTTCATGTGTTGGAGCTGCATTCTCTCTCCTGGCCACCAGGGGGCGACTCTTGTGTACAGTTTATGCTGCTTTTCTTTTGAAGTTGCACACACACACACACACACACACACAGGTCCAGTGTGTAATGGCGCTGCCTGTTTGGCAGGATCAGACCTGAAGGGAAGATTCTGGAGACGGTGGGAATGTTCGAGGCCGTGAAGCAGCACGGAAAATATGAAACAGGACAGGTGAGAGCACACACACACACACACACACACACACACACACACACACACACACACACACACACAGGTCCTTCTACATAATCATAGTTGATCTAATGTTCTGCTTCATGGACCTGCTCTCTCTCGCTCTCGCTCTCGCTCGCTCTCTCTCTCTCTCTCTCTCAGCTGTTCCTTCACAGCGTGTTCGGCTACAGAGGAATCGTCTTGTTCCCCTGGCACGCCCGGCTGTACGACCGCGACATCACCCCCCCCATTGCCGACAGGTACCCCCCCCCCCTGACTGAAGACCGTCGTGTTTGTGAGACTCGTTTATCTTGACATTTCTTTCGTGCCCCCCCCAGTAAGCCGGAGCCTCCGGGCTCTCACGGCTCCAAGGAGGTGAAGGGGAAGACTCACACCTACTACCAGGTCCTGATCGACACGCGGGACTGCCCCCACATCGTGAGTCTGATCAGTGAGAGCGATCGTTCAAGTGAAGACGGACGTCTGCACTGGACTGGCTGTGACTGGTTGTTGTTGTTGTTGTTGACAGTCTCAGAGGTCCCAGACGGAGGCGGTGACGTTTCTGGCCAACCACGATGACAGCAGAGCCCTGTACGCCATCCCAGGTACGACACGGGGCCACACGCGGTTCTGGGTTCGGTCCCAATGGTTCTGGGTTTCCTCCTCACGGTTCTGGGTTCGGTCCCAATGGTTCTGGGTTTCCTCCTCACGGTTCTGGGTTTCCTCCTCGTGGTTCTGGGTTTCCTCCTCACGGTTCTGGGTTTCCTCGTGGTTCTGGGTTTCCTCCTCGCGGTTCTGGGTTTCCTCCTCACGGTTCTGGGTTTCCTCCTCGTGGTTCTGGGTTTCCTCCTCACGGTTCTGGGTTTCCTCACGGTTCTGGGTTTCCTCCTCACGGTTCTGGGTTTCCGCCTCACGGTTCTGGGTTTCCTCCTCACGGTTCTGGGTTTCCGCCTCACGGTTCTGGGTTTCCTCCTCACGGTTCTGGGTTTCCTCCTCGTGGTTCTGGGTTTCCTCCTCACGGTTCTGGGTTTCCTCCTCACGGTTCTGGGTTTCCTCCTCACGGTTCTGGGTTTCCTCCTCACGGTTCTGGGTTTCCTCCTCACGGTTCTGGGTTTCCTCCTCACGGTTCTGGGTTTCCTCCTCGTGGTTCTGGGTTTCCTCCTCGTGGTTCTGGGTTTCCTCCTCACGGTTCTGGGTTTCCTCCTCGTGGTTCTGGGTTTCCTCCTCGTGGTTCTGGGTTTCCTCCTCGTGGTTCTGGGTTTCCTCCTCGTGGTTCTGGGTTTCCTCCTCGTGGTTCTGGGTTTCCTCCTCACGGTTCTGGGTTTCCTCCTCGTGGTTCTGGGTTCGGTCCTCGTGGTTCTGGGTTTCTCGTTCTGGGTTTCCTCCTCGTGGTTCTGGGTTTCCTCCTCGTGGTTCTGGGTTTCCTCCTCACGGTTCTGGGTTCGGTCCTCGTGGTTCTGGGTTTCCTCCTCGTGGTTCTGGGTTTCCTCCTCACGGTTCTGGGTTTCCTCCTCGTGGTTCTGGGTTTCCTCCTCGTGGTTCTGGGTTCGGTCCTCGTGGTTCTGGGTTTCCTCCTCACGGTTCTGGTCTCCTCGTGGTTCTGGGTTTCCTCCTCGTGGTTCTGGGTTTCCTCCTCGTGGTTCTGGGTTTCCTCCTCGCGGTTCTGGGTTTCCTCCTCGCGGTTCTGGGTTTCCTCCTCACGGTTCTGGGTTTCCTCCTCGTGGTTCTGGGTTTCCGCCTTTCCTCCTCGCGGTTCTTTGTTTCCTCCTCGTGGTTCTGGGTTCGGTCCTCGTGGTTCTGGGTTTCCTCCTCGTGGTTCTGGGTTTCCTCCTCGTGGTTCTGGGTTTCCTCCTCGCGGTTCTGGGTTCGGTCCTCGTGGTTCTGGGTTTCCTCCTCGTGGTGCTCTCCTCGGGTTCTCCTCCTCGTGGTTCTGGGTTCCTCCTCGTGGTTCTGGGCTCTCCTCGTGGTTCTGGGTTTCTCCTGTGGTTCTGCCTCCTCGTGGTTCTGCCTCCTCGTGGTTCTGGCCTCCTCGTGGTTCTGGGTTCTGGTCCTCGTGGTTCTGGGTTCTCCTCACGGTTCTGGGTTCTCCTCCTCACGGTTCTGGGTTTCCTCCTCGCGGTTCTGGGTTACCTCCTCGTGGTTCTGGGTTTCCTCCTCGCGGTTCTGGGTTTCCTCCTCACGGTTCTGGGTTTCCTCCTCGTGGTTCTGGGTTTCCTCCTCACGGTTCCTCGTGTCCTTCAGGTCTGGACTACGTGAGCCACGAGGACATCCTGCCCTACAACTCTGCCGAGCAGATCCCGATCCAGCACGAGCTGTTCGAGCGCTTCCTGTTGTTCAACCCGGCCAAAAGTAAACGCTCTTCATCCTTCATCATCGCAATGGAACCTCCGCTAGCTGTTAGCTGCTAATGCTAACTAGCTCTCTTCCAACAAAACATTAACTATCAAACTGTAGAGCATCGATTCCGACCTCCAGATCTAATCTTCTTATTTAATATCGCAGTAACATTTTATTTCACGATCAGGACGCCGTCGCATGTCGGCCGTTTGGATCTGTTATTCTCATATGACTGCGTCGTGTATTTAAAGTGTATTTTCTTGTGGCCCGGTGGCCCGGCAGCGCCCCCCTTCACGGCCCGGGACACCCTGAAGGCCTGGCAGGAGAAGAACCACCCCTGGCTGGAGCTGTCGGACGTCCACAGGGAAACCACGGAGAACATCCGGGTCACCGTCATCCCCTTCTACATGGGCATGAGGGTAAGGGGTCCTGGTCCGGGTCCTGGTCTGGGTCCTGGTCCGGGCCCTGGTCTGGGATCAAAACCCCGTTGGTGGTTTGTTGTCTA